>NW_022728671.1:446205-455467 GCF_011630105.1 Anneissia japonica | reverse complement strand
GGTGAAAGGTGAAGTCAGCTAGAAAGTCAAGATCTTTGTTAAGGCCATGAGTGTGAGTTTTTAGCTTGATAATCCAGGAAAGTTCAGAAAGGCGGCGATGATGAGTGGAGTTGAAGTTAGATTCGATAATGGTAACACGCAGATTGTTAATAGAGTGATAGGGCAAAATTAAAATGTTGGGCTACGGTTTTGTCAGGGGCTTTTTTCCTAATGTCGTGTTTGTGTTGGTTAATGCGGAATCTAAGAGGGTTCATGGTTTCGCCAACGTAATTGCCTTTGTTACAAATATTACATGTTATTAAATAAATTATGTTGTGAGAATCGCATGTGAGGTTGGGAGGTTATATGGAGTGGTTAGTGATACGAATAGTCTGATCGGTGATGAGGATTTTACAAAGTTTGCATCGGGGCTTGTTGCATAGGTGTTTGCCTGTAGATCTGAGCATGGGGCTAGTTAAAAGTGAGGGGGAAAGGATGGAACGGAGGTTGGGGGGCTGGCGTTGGGCTAGGAAAGGGGGGTCGGTGAGAAGATAGTTAATGGAAGGATCCTGTTGGATGATTGGGAAATCCTTCCGAATAGAACCGGAAATAGTTCGGTTGAGGGGGTGATAGTTTAAGACAATGGGGATACGATTATTGTTAGAGAGCTTCGGCTTGTACTGGAGGAGGTCTTTGTGGGGTTTGAGTGGGCTTTCTGTATCTGATGCTTGATTAATTTGAGGGGGTAGCCAGCAGTGAGAAATTTACAGGTAATAGCTTGAATATGGTGAGCATAGTCAAGGGGGTCCGAGCAGATACGTTTTATTCTAAGGCATTGACTATATACAATAGAGGACTTCAGAGATTTAGGATGAGCGCTGGAGTAGTGAAGATAGGAGTGACAGTCAGTGGGTTTAACATAAAGTGAAGAACTGATAGTGCAGTTAGAACATTTAACGAGGACCAAGAAAGGGTATTTGGCAGTCAGATAGTTCAACAGTGAACTTAATGGTATTGTGAAAGCTGTTAGCATGAGTGATAAAATCAGTGAGTGAGGCGTGGCCATGAGTCCATATGAAGAAAATATCATCAATGTAACGTGAGTAGTGAAGGGGCTTAAGAGGGAAGGATGATATGAGTTTGTGCTCGATGTAACAGTAGAAAATGGCTGACAAAAAGGTGGCAGGTGTAGTTGTTGGTATATTTGTTTGTTGTTGTGTGGGTCTACTAGCTGGTTATTTCCTAGGTAGGGAAATACACTTTCGTCCTCCGGTTGATTGTAAATGGCAAAACTGGACTCAATGGAGTGAATGTTCTCAACAATGTGGTGTAAATGAAACACAACATAGAAATAGATCGTACTCGACACAAGCAGAGTATGGAGGAATTGACTGCTATGGAGAGCATTTTGAGAAACGTAGGTGCAACGTATTGTGTTATAATGGAGGTACTACCCTGTCGGAACGAAACGGCTGTAAATGTAAAAGTGGATTTACTGGGAAGTGCTGCGAATGTAAAGTAAAAGATTGCAAAATGAGCCAGTGGAGTGACTGGTCAACGTGTTCGCGTGAATGTGGCTATCTCGGAACAACATTCAGGACTCGCAATATTGACCAGACTCCAGAATGTGGTGGAAGTGTATGTACATCGTCACTGACAGAACAGCAGCCATGTAATCGAATTTGCTACAATAGTGGTAGAATAGAAGACGGCATCTGCAAGTGTCCATCCGGATATAGCGGCCAATGCTGTGAGTGTAAAATAAAACACTGTAAATTGACTCAGTGGAGTGATTGGTCACTATGCTCGCATGCTTGTGGACCTTTGGGGACAAGCTATAAAATTCGAGATATCCAACAGCTGTCTCTTATACACATCTAGATGTGTATAAGAGACAGATATATTGGTGTGCGTATGAGTGGAAGGGACGGAGTAAAACATTTAACATATAGTGCTAAACTGATATTGAAATTATTTTACTTATTTTTCTAAATATAGGAAGCACAAAAAAAAGCAGGATCAGACGATTCAAAACAACAGCTACTCTCCAGTTAGGACTGCTGGAATAGAAATGGAGCAGGAAAGCCGGTTTGACCAAAATGATGAGTGTGAATCTATTGGATCTGTTTCAATAATAACTGCATGAAAAGTAAGAGCGTTATCGACGTACACTATACTATTGTTGATGACTGAGACAATTTTCAATATCATTATATTTAACTTTATTAGTTTCATTTTATACACACCACCGATAAGTGTAACTTACTGTAGTGCGAAATAAATCAATATTGCAATAGCTTCATCATTCTTAAGTACAACTTCGTACCATTTAGTAGGGTGAGGTGACGTCTAGAGCGGATTTACTCATGCGTGACCGTCCTACCGTTAGCACAACATGTCGATTTGGCTAAATTGCGTCATTGAATCCATGTGCCAAGAAGAAGTTAACGTTATTCCACAACTTATAATTAAGATTGATACAAACCTATGCATTGGAAAAAGGCAAGACCAAATTTGGAATGGCTTGTATACAGATATACTGTTTTGTTTGCATTGCAATGAACTAATTCACTTTCTCAATAAAAAAAAATCAGTAATTGAATGTGTATTTTAGCTAGCTTTCATTAAAAAATTACTATTTTTATTAATTTTATAACATGAGAATGGGTAAAGTTTGAAAATATATTATTAGTTATGTATGAGTCTGTGATTCTCTGAGGAAACATATTTCTGTCTTAAATTTTAATTAAATTATAAGAGAGAATGTTAAGAATTTGATTTGGAAATATATTCGGATTTTTTTTTTCAGTATTCAGTATCTATTCACCAAATGTAAAAATAATAAACAAATTCTAGTGGAAAACCGGCTCCAAGAAGCCCAATTAAATTATTCATACTCATTGCCATACCAAATGTATTAGGTTAAAGGCTAAACTCAATAAACACAAACGAATAAAATACATATGGGCCTACAGTAGTATTATTCTTTTTTTACAATTTGTATATAAACTAAAAAGGCTATCCCTTCCAGTAACAGCCAATAAAATTGTAAGTTTCAGCTCAAGTTTAATAACGTGGCTTTATAGAAGACGCCTTTTATTCTCAGTCCCGTATTTTTTCCAAGTATTTGCCATTCAGTCCACGACAAATGTATTTGGTCCAAAACAGAAAGTAGAAGGCATTATGTGTAATTTGTTCACCTTTTTTTACGAAATTAATTTTGTCCATTATAAGCATCATAATCATCAGTGTTCTTTCAAGGGCAGGACCTGTTTTATAGGCACTTAGTATCATGTTCTCCATGCTTCACGATCTTGTGCTAGGCTCACCCCCGTATTCTTAAAACAAACTTTAGTCGTAGTTCAGCTAAAACTTAAAAAATACGGCATTTCGTATTCTTAAAACGAACTTTGACTAGCACTACGACTAAATGACGCGAGCCTCGACTAAAATGATACCTCCGCAGGCCGAATTTTTTAGTCAGCCTAGGGTCAGGCTAAATCGCCGACTTGAAATATTTACCCCACTAAAAACGTGTTTTTGTAACTCACGATAAAGTGAAACGAATAAAAACGATTGTATACGCAGGTTTGATATATCTTCGGTGCACAATTTACTATAAATGATTTATTCCTTTTGTACGTATATACTACGGTTGTGTTTAATATTATCTGCATACAAAGGTCCCTGATTTATTTTTAATTTAAAAAAAAATTTAGATAGTCAATCAATTGGGTTTCATATATAGCCTTTATTAAACAATAATTATTATACAGCCTGTGATATGGATAGGTCTACCTATTTCGACTTTTTTAAGTAGTGACCACAAGTTTACGCCGATGTTACTTTATCGCAACTCACCATGACGTCATGATAATGATTAAAACAAATGTATAAATCACCTTTATGTTTTATGTGAAATAAAAATGCTAACCAATGTTTTGCGTTCTTCCTATCTTCCTAGTTCTGTTTGATCGTAAATTAGACGGTAGTATTAGTCGCAATACTTGCACAAGAGTGAAACTCAAAATGAGGAGAAAATTTGCAAAGTACAGAATATGCTTAGCTTTGTTTATTTACTACGTAATTTAAAAAGATACATCCCCGATGACATAGCAGTGGCGGACCATCAATGCAAGCAAGGTACAATGCATACCCTGGCAAAATAAAAATTAATACAATTATTGTACTTTTTCTCCGTTATATTTGTCATTTCTTAGCCACAATCTTCTACACAAACCTTAATTTTTCGAGTTGATTGCTACTCAGTTCCTTGGAATTTGGTATCTAAGAAAAGTCACGCTCGAGCCTGTCCCATCGTACTTTTAACTGTTTAGAGTTTTGGCATGGCTGGTTTTCAATATCAGTTAATCAGGATTAAGTGTGTCAATAGAAGTGGTAGCATACCGTAAATCTCGGGTATTCAACTTTTTTAAGCCGGGGGCCTGTTGCAATTTGTTGAGACCAGCAGCGGGCCGACATAAATTGTGTACTTCTGTTTTGTTTTATAGCGGTGAATTCGAAATGGAAGGGGCCAGGGAACAACTTTCACAGATAAGGGGAAATACCACCTCAGCCTCACCATGGTTGTGGCTGAGGCAAGAAAAGTTATGATTAAACACCTCTAGATTGTAGGAAAGTGCACTCTCAGACTTCAATTTTCTTTTTCTTTTTTTTTTTTTTTGTTCTCTTTTCTTTCTTTTAGAAATTTGAAAAAAAAACAAAAACAAAAACAAAACAAAAACCTGAGAACGTGCAAATTCTTTTAGAATTTAAAAAAAAAACAAAAAAAAAAACAAAAAACCCTGCATTCAAGGTTCTTCTGCAATGCCACTAGAAATTTTCCTACCACAAAAATATCCACTCACCAGTGGTTGGGATTGAGGTGTGCTCATTTTAAAATAGATACCTCTAAATTTATGGAAATTACACTTTCAGACTCAAAAATAAGTTTCCAAAGCAGTGTTTTCAACAGAATAACATGCCTCGAGCCTGCTGGTGCCGCAAATGGCTAGACATCGCATCATATCAGCGCCCCACTTCATCCATTGTCCACATGGTTTGAGTTTGTATTAAATTGTGTTGCCTATTGTCGTTTGCTTTAGGGGTAGATGGTCACACCTTGAATTTGATATCGTGGGTATTAACTGAATGGTGTGCCTTCCTATTGAATCATTTGTAATACTGTATATTTGAATGGTTTGAATTTCGTGCGATTGAATTGTTGTTTAATGGATTGTGTTTGGTATTTTTGGCAAATTTGGCTTTCCATAATTTGGTTCACACCAGAGTGTAGAGGGCATTACTCAATTTGTCCATTATGAAAGCACAATATAAATTCCAATGCGTACGTACGGGATCGGCGTAATATCGCGTACGTACAAGATAATGGCAGCGTTACGTTTTCTTACCGGAAAAGTGCAAAAAAAAGCAATTTATTGCACTAATTTAAAAACAATATATTTTCTCCCCCCCCACCCACCAACCAAAGAAAAGAGATAAGGAGAGAAGAAGCGATAGGAAGGGAGAAATCTCAAGCTTTTCCAATTCCAACTTTTTGCACTTTTATATTGAACTTTGATGAATTAAGAGATATGTAAAATTATTTGTACTTGCGTTTAATACAATTATCGGTACTTCATTTAAATATACGTCTTCATGTTTTTTCTTCAAATTTGATCTGTGAAAGTTTGCAAGGTATTATTTTTGGCCTTGCTTATTTACTACGTAATTTAAAATAAAACATCCCGATGATTTAGTATAAAACATGCGAAGTATTATATTTTATAACTATCTTTTTAAGAAAGGCATTAAGTTGACAAGTGGAAGCATGTAACGGACTGTAACGGACCTTTCCGAAATGTCAATCAAACTTACCAAATGACCAAGTGTTAGTGGAGTTTGTGTCACTCGCTCACTATCAAATTTGCTGTGGAGGTACTTGAACTTTTAAAGCTTACTCGAAGAAAAAAACTGTTTCTGTTTAAAACTCTACTTTATTCTCTATGCTGCAACACTACAAACTGTATGTAAAATATTTACAAGGAAGGCTGTTTGACGTAGTCTTGCCTTCAAGATATCCGAAGGAAAGACCATCCGAAGAAAGTCTAGTACAGTCTAGTACAGTAGTATAAGTACCAAGTTGGGGTGTAAGGAGTTGGCCACATGGGCTTTTTGTCATGAATTGGCTATTCTCCTGTCAAAGACTTCATATACAATAATTAAGGAGACAAATTTAACTGATGCCCACTGGGTTAGTGAGGTAAAAGTTTAGTCCAATGGTTTTATTGATTTGGCCTATATTTGTAAGTTATCTTAATACTATATAACAATACGCGTTCTCCCACAAACACTTACTATACTACACAGTTATTACTAAGTCCTTGGAACTTAGTACTTTTTACTATTTACGCTGTCATTTTGCGGGACCTAGCAACAACAAGGGGTGGGGGCTTTTATCTATTTAACAAAAGACGGCATTTGAAAAGCTCCTAAATTCAATTCATACTAAGTTCTCAGTAATCGGGCTATCTGAGACCTGGCTAAAAGATAACAAACCGTTGCCGTTTTTACATGATAATACCTTTTTCGCAAGTAATAGACAATCACACGTCGGAGGAGGGGTGGGATTATTCATTCGTAATGAATTTAATGTTCGTCTTCGCCCTAATCTTGCCCTCCCGAAAGAATTTGGTGATTCTATATTTATTGAAATAATACTTAATACAAAGAAAAACATAATTATTGGCACTGTATACAAACCTCCTTGTACAAACATTATTAGTTTCTCTAAACATATTGATGAACTACTAACTAAAATTAATACGGAAAATAAAATATGCCATCTTATGGGAGATTTTAATATTGATTTGCTTAAATTCCACAATCATAACATAACCAATAATTACTTAGATATTATTTTAACTCATTCATTCTATCCAACTGTTTCCAAAACAACTCGTACTACTTCAAACACTGCAACACTAATAGACCACTTTTATACTAATGAAACTGAATCTATTATAGTCTCTGGTGTTCTGGTTTCTGATATCACTGATCATTTGCCTATTTTCCAGTTTATTGATAATGATCTTGATAAACTAAAAACCCAGGAAAGCTTCTCCTTTGTTATTAATGATATGAATTCCTTTTGCAATAATTTATCTCAAGTTGACTGGTCCGATGTTTACAATAGTGACCCAAAACTTTCTTTTGATATCTTTCTTGACAAATTTTTTTCCGTTCATAGTAAGCATTTAAACGCTAGGCGAATAAAGAAAAACAAAATTCATAAACAACCATGGATGAGTTCGTCACTCCTGAAATGTAGTAAACGAAAACACAAATTATATACAAAATATATTTTTTCGCAAAGTTCTAAACACAAATTAAACTACACTAAATATAATAACATCTACAATAGTCTCTGTCGTATTGCCAAATCTAATTATTATAAACGAAAATTTGATCTGGTAAAAGGCAATCTCAAACGTACATGGAGTATAATAATTTCAGTTATTAATCCGAGCAAAAAGAATATTAACAAAATTAAAGTTTTAAAATTCAACAATAACATAATTAATAATGAGAAATCTATTTGTGACTACTTTAATGATTATTTTTCCTCCATTGGCCCAGATATAAAAAAATCTTTACCAGATTCTGATATTGATCCTTTACAGTTCCTACCAATGTCGCCTACTAATTAAACCCGTCAATGAATCTGAAGTATTTGCAGTAATTCATGATATAGATACTAATAAAGTTGCTGGCTATGACCACTTATCTCCTAGGACCCTAAAATGTGTATCTCAAATCATCATTAAACAACTAACATTCGCCATTAACTCGTTTTCATCCGGTACAGTTTCAAATACTTTAAAACTGGCCAAAGTCATTCCCGTATTTAAGAAAGGCGACACTGATACACTATCAAATTATAGACCAATATCCATTCTACCTATCTTTTCAAAAATATTTGAAAAAATTATGCATGAAAGACTATTTAATTATTTAAATCAATTTAACATCTTAAATGACCATCAATATGGATTTCGTCAGAATCACTCAACCTGTCATGCAACACTTGAATTCGTTAATAACATTACTAAATCATTTGAAAATAAAGATTTCTATTAAGTTTATTCTTAGATTTATCAAAAGCTTTTGATGTTGTTAACCACGAAATTTTAATTTCAAAACTTTTTAGATATGGTATTAGAGGTATTGCTTTAAAATGGTTTATAAGTTATTTGAATAATCGTAAACAATTTGTTTCTGTTGGATCATGTAAATCATCGACGAGGGATGTAACTTGTGGGGTGCCACAAGGGTCGGTCTTGGGGCCGTTACTTTTCATAATATATGTTAATGACTTGTGTAGAATAAGTGACACCCTCCAATTGGTGTCCTTCGCCGATGATACTACGTTTTTTTTTATTCTAATGAAGACGTCAATGTTTTGTTCAATACGTTTAATAATGAGTTTTAAAAAATTGGTTCCTGGTTCAATGCAAATAAGCTCCTAACTAATATTCAAAAGACTAACTATTTTTCATTTCATTTCATTCACACCATAAGAAAGTAAAATTTTCAAACTTTAGCATTATTTTAAATGAAAATCCTATAGAACGTAAATCAGATACTTCGTTTCTATGAGTATTCATTGATGAAACTCTAAGTTGGAAATTACACAAAAATTATGTTGCACGCAAAATATCAAAATCAATAGGCATAATAAACAGGCTTAAGTTATTCTTCCCACGCAACACTTTAATTACTTTATACAATACTCTTATTCTCCCTTATTTGCAGTATTGTAACTTAATATGGGCCTGTGACTATTCATCTACCTGGATAGATTACTTAAGCTACAAAAACGTGTTGTCAGAATAATTGATTTAGCTTCATTTGCATCGTCTTCGGAACCTCTGTTTAAAAAACTAAATATATTAAAAATTATGGATCTAAACAAACTACAAGTTGCGTGTTTTATGTTTCAATACATAAAAGGCCAACTCCCAACCTCTATATTAGCTTTATTTCATGATTATAAACTTATACACAGTTATTGCTTAAAAAATTCAAACCCACTTTACGTTCCTTTTGTAAGACTAACCAAAAGCCAATTTTTTATTTCTGTAAACGGACCGAAATTATGGAATGATGCTCATGTTAAGTTTAAAAATTTCCATAGTACCCACACTTTTAGAAAGCAGATGAAGAAATATTATTTAGAAATGTACCAATATTATCTTTATTTAAATATTTTATTTTATATCTG
>NW_022728671.1:439468-446158 GCF_011630105.1 Anneissia japonica | reverse complement strand
TATGTGTGTGTGTATTTACATGAATGTATTGGGGTGTCTGTGTGTGTATGTATGTGTGTGTATGTGTATATATGTATGTATGTAAACATATATATATGTATATCTATATATATATATATATATATATATATTTGTATATAAAATGTAGGTCTACTTGATATGCGTTTATTATTAGTTTTTACTTTTTGTTTTGTCGGGGTCAAATTGAGACAAGCTTCGCGTCTATTTTGATCCTAATTAATTAATTTTAATGTTGTCCACTTATTTATCATTTGATGTATTTATTAATTAATTGAATAAATGTTAATTGAATTGAATTGAATTGAATTGGAAAACATATATTGTCTTCCATTGTAGACGACAAAAAACATAATAAATAATTGATTTGAAAGAGAGAAGAACAAGATCAAGCTTATCAGAACGGTTCATTATTTCGAGAGATAATGAAAGTTTCTGGAGTGTCAATCAAAGCTTAACAACACTGACCAATCAAAACAGGGCCAGGAATACGCGTACACACGTGTTGTTCTACAAACGCACGTGTTTGGGAACCTTAGCAATAATATCCAAGGGGCGGGACTTATAGCAGAAAGTTCCATTGTATCAGCAGGTGTCTTCGAGGGCCCTCAGTACTGTAAAGTCAAGTGGTGTCAGTGAAATGTATGGATGTCGTCTGTAACACGAAAGGGGACGTCATTGGAGATCAAGCTTTGGGGGATCTACCATCTCCTGTGTAATTTTTAAAGTATATTAGCCCTGTTTTGTATGAGAGAAAGCCATTTCTGAGCATCTTTCTTGGTTTGATTTGTCAAACTAATATAGCATTAAAAATGTAGATTATGAGTTAACGAGGGTGTGGGGATCATCAACATTGTCAATATTGACGTTGGTGGGAGGGGGACGCCTGTGGAATAAAAAAAAACCATTTTAAAAGCATGTTGGTTATCTCTCAGTATGTGGAGGTCATCAAGGTGATGTAGCATGTTACTGTCTATAATGTGTTCTAGTATCTTACAGCACACGCACGTAGGAGAACGGGGAGGTAATTTGCTGGGTTTTGCAAATTTTGACCATCCTCTTAAAAAATGGGCGCATACGTGATATGTTAAAACTAATGCACGTTCCCCGTGCTCTTTCCCGAACGAGGGAACTAGAGTAAGTGGTGCGTAACCAACAAAAATAAGATAAGCTTTGATCTGAGGCTATAATTCTTGACCTTATATTATTTAAAAAATCATAATTCCAAAACGAACAGAGTCGTATATCACATTAAATTTTAGCTATAGGCTTGACACAAACACACGTTTACTATACGAATTTAAGTTGTCCTGTAAGGAAGTCAGGCCTAAGATAAACAAGTAATTTGATGATTCGGAAACTTGGCATTTCTTTGAAATGGAAGTTTGAAACACGGGGTCATCAGTTTAAACTAAAGAAGAGCTCGACTGAATGTTAGGAAACACTCTCTTTCTAACAGAACCATCAACACCTGGAATAGATTAAACCATATCAGTACAGGCTGATGCTGAAAGTTCAATCAAGGACAGAGCAATGTCAAACAAATTTAGCTACCAATAGTTCAAAGAAGTTAGGAGGTCGTTTAAAAGGCATATATGGCCTTACCAAGAGCCTGAAGATTCAAGTAAGGCCCAGTAAAAAAAACCGCGATGATGTACGCCTAGCTATATATTATTAACACTGCCTATTAAGAACCAATTTCTTTTTGAATAGTGTTATTAATTTTAAACACGCGTTAAGTAACAGATATTTACTATCAATGACAATTGCTTGTTATTTAATATGCAATCGTCACAGGGCAGGGAGGGGGCTTAAGCCCCACCCCTATCGGTCTGGTCAAGCCCCACCCCCCCAGCTATAGGCTTGACACAAACACACGTTTACTATACGAATTTAAGTTGTCCTGTAAGGAAGTCAGGCCTAAGATAAACAAGTAATTTGATGATTCGGAAACTTGGCATTTCTTTGAAATGGAAGTTTGAAACACGGGGTCATCAGTTTAAACTAAAGAAGAGCTCGACTGAATGTTAGGAAACACTCTCTCATAAAATTATATCCTAGAGCCTGGAATAGATTAAACCATATCAGTACAGGCTGATGCTGAAAGTTCAATCAAGGACAGAGCAATGTCAAACAAATTTAGCTACCAATAGTTCAAAGAAATTAGGGGGTCGTTTAAAAGGCATATGGCCTTACCAAGAGCCCGAAGATTCAAGTAAGGCCCAGTAAAAAAAAACCGCGATGATGTACGCCTAGCTAAGGCGTTTACGCTATTTTGGTCAAGCAAAACCTACATGTAATTATATAATAATATTATTAACACTGCCTATTAAGAACCAATTTCTTTTTTAATTAGTGTTATTAATTTTAAACACGCGTTAAGTAACAGATATTTACTATCAATGACAATTGCTTGTTATTTAATATGCAATCGTCACAGGGCAGGGAGGGCGATTAAGCCCCCCCCCCCATCTGCCAAATCTCGTCGGGCAGTCTGACCAATGAAAAAAATAGAAAATAGGACTAGTTCTTCCATCCCAGCCATCTAGATCGAATTTTCGGCCCTCAGATAACGCTGCGCGCTATAGTTATACACATAAATATTTATTTCCCCCCCCCCCCACACCTTCCCCATAAAATTATATCCTAGAGCCGCCACTGATCGTCACACTCATAGGCATTGCGTTTATTCATGCATAGTACAATGGTCCAAATATGACTTCCCTCTAGCGGCTCATGTCGCAACTCTCACTATATAGGAACTCTAGAGGGAATCATAGCTACTTTATATATCGCCCTCAATGTGTTTGGTGTTTTATTTATGGGAATTTCCCATGTATCATTTCGTTTATTGTATTTTGCATGTGTAACGCGCCTTATCAGAGTTAAAATGGCAAGTTGTAGTGTAATATGTGCTGTAGTACTAATCACAGTAGTTTTGTGCGGCATTTTGTTCGGCTCGGGCGTTTATTATGGAGATGCTGTTTTAGGGGACAAGAGCGAATGTAGGCTTATGCCTATTGCTTGTAACTTTAGCGAATGGAATGAGTGGTCACACTGCTCGCAGGAATGCGGACCAGATGGGACGCAGTTTCGGGTCCGTAATGTCATTCAGGCAAATGAATGCGGACCGGTCGTGTGCACCGAGCCTTCTTCTCAAGAACGACCATGTAACCGCGTGTGTTATAACGGAGGGAGTCTCTCGCAGGCGGGATGTAACTGTCGAGGCGATTATAGTGGTCGATGTTGCGAATGTGAGCACACCGGATGTAAACTAACCCAGTGGGGTGTGTGGTCACATTGTTCACAAGAATGCGGGCCAGATGGAACTCAATTTAGGGTCCGTAATGTCTTTCAGTCAACTGGATGCGGACCGGTCGTGTGCACCGATCCAACTTCAGAGGAACGGCCATGTAACCGCGTGTGTTACAACGGAGGGAGTCTCACACAGACAGGATGTAACTGTCAACCGGAGTATGGTGGTCCATGTTGTCAATGTCAGAATGTAGACTGTAAATTTAGCCAATGGAATGAGTGGTCTCATTGTTCGCAAGAATGCGGACCAGACGGAACACAGTTTAGGGTCCGTGATGTCATTCAGGCTACTGGATGTGGACCAGTTGTGTGCACAGAGACAACTTCCGAAGACAGACCATGTAACCGAGTGTGTTATAACGGAGGGAGTCTCTCGCAGGCAGGATGTGACTGTAAGGTCGAGTATAGTGGCCAGTGTTGTGGGTGTAAGGACATCGACTGCAAAATAAGCCAGTGGACTAAGTGGTCGTCTTGTGAAAATGCTACAAGTCGTGTAAGATCGCGTGATATTTTAAGAGTTTCTGAGTGCGCAGGCATTGAATGCAAGGGACCGTATACAGAAGAACAAGCATGTTCCTGTCTCTTATACACATCTAGATGTGTATAAGAGACAGGTCAAGTGGTGTCAGTGAAATGTATGGATGTCGTCTGTAACACGAAAGGGGACGTCATTGGAGATCAAGCTTTGGGGGATCTACCATCTCCTGTGTAATTTTTAAAGTATATTAGCCCTGTTTTGTATGAGAGAAAGCCATTTCTGAGCATCTTTCTTGGTTTGATTTGTCAAACTAATATAGCATTAAAAATGTAGATTATGAGTTAACGAGGGTGTGGGGATCATCAACATTGTCAATATTGACGTTGGTGGGAGGGGGACGCCTGTGGAATAAAAAAAAACCATAAAGTATTATCGAGAGTTTTATAATATATTTGGATGAATTCGATTTTGATCGTTGGTTGATGAACTTTGACCTCCTGTGACATATTAACTGTGTAACTACATTGTTCTTTATACCAAATGATAGGGTTTTACTATTCTACACTTTACTACTAATAATAACAAATATATATTTGATAAAAAATTGTGGGCATAAATGTTACCCTCATCCATATCAATCGTAATGCATTAAATGGACACACCAATACAGTACGGTACTCCGTTAGTTTATTTACTGGTTAATTTAAGTATCGCAGTTGTTAAATTACATTTATATAATAATACATAGGCCTATATATTAATAGAGCAGCTCCCTCTAAGCTGTATCACCATTTTTCAGCATCTTAACTGCTATTTAAAGCCATTTCGGACCTTTTTCATTCGTTTCAAAATCCAATACTGAATGCATAATATAGACACGTCCACATAATTTTGGAACAATAATTAGCAGCGGCGGGAGCTAAGATATTACAATTTTATCTATACATGTATTTTACTATATGAATTACTTCAGTTAAATTTTATCCATATTGATTAATTTTTAATGGGATAGAAAACTATTATCACAAGTTTTAATAAATATTTCGGGTAAAATTCGATTTTGATATTGGTTAATAACCTTTTGACCTCATGTGATCGGAACCATAACTTAGCAGTGGCTGGAGCTGAGATTATTACTATTTTATTTTGATTGGATTTATTCGGTGTAAACACCAAGTCTAGAAGAAGACTTACTTCCAGTGGGGTCCTTCTGGTGGTGATTGGGCAGTACACCGGGAGATAATTTTGGAACAATAATTAGTAGCGGCGGGAGCTAAGATATTACAATTTTATCTATACCTGTATTTTAATATATGAATTACTTCAGTTAAATTTTATCCATATTGATTAATTTTTAACGGGATAGAAAACTATTATCACAAGTTTTAATAAATATTTCGGGTGAAATTCGATTTTGATATTGGTTAATAACCTTTTGACCTCACGTGATCGGAACCATAACTTAGCAGTGGCTGGAGCTGAGATTATTACAATTTTATCTATGTTGGTTGGTTGGTTTGATTGGATTTATTCGGTGTAAACACCAAGGATAGCCCTCGGAAGTCTAGAAGAAGACTTACTTCCAGTGGGGTCCTTCTGGTGGTGATTGGGCAGTACACTGGGAGATAATCCCCTACTTTTTTCCGAAGAGTGCACATGGGCCAATGCACATGGGACCAACGGCTTAAACGTCTCATCCGAAAGACGGTGCGCTTTGTAACTTGTATTTCAGCCATCCAGCTGAAACACAAGAAGAGGCAACGATGGAAATTGAACCGGGGACCTACAATCTCCACGATTCAGCGCGCACACAGTGGCTACTACCAGATTAGCCGACTGAGCTAAGCTGCTCATTTCATTTTTGAAATACTTATTTTACTATATGAACTACTTCAGTTAACTTTTATCCATATTAATTAACGATGCAATAACATTGTCCTTTAAACCAAATGATAGGAATTATTCTACACTTTGATACCAAAAATAAAAAAATATATTTAGTTTGTAAAAGGCTGTGGGTGTAAATGTTACCCCCACCCAATACCAATCACCGAAATTCCAATGCTCTGCAAAAACAGCTAACTATTTTTGATGTCGGTTTACATGCTCTGGCAACCAGAAATCGCTTGGGTAACTAGGCATTTCTTGAAGCTTAGACACAAAAATGAATGACATGTATAAACCGGGGGGGGGGGGGTGTGCACCTTTTGGTTTCTGGCTCCATCATCGCCGTCCTCATCATCATCATCATCATCGCTGTCCTCATCATCATCATCATCGTCATCATTAATATTATTATTTAGTATTAAACAAAACTTTCTAAAAGCTTGCAAAAAAAGATAAAAACTAAACTGAACCATACAATATCACATTTTGGTATCTTGAAAAACTTTGCCTGTGATTTATGGATTTAAGACAAATTTTAGCTGATTTTTGTGGTTAACTAAGTTTGATAAATCCACCGCTAAGAGGTAAAGCCGTTATAATCCCGAAAATAGAGAGGTTTCGTAAGCTTACGAAAAACGATAACCAATACGGCTACGTCATCAAATGTTTAGTCAATCCATTCCCTACCGTAGCATATCTGTCACAAGAGGTTATCCATGTTTTCATGTATCAACGATCATAATTATTCAGCTCGTATGTATTTTTAAGAATGCTTTATGCACAAATGACGATAATGAAGATGACGTATTTCATATTCGTTATCGTTTTCATAAAACTCCCTATTGTTATTTTTTGCATTAGTTAAAAATTGATTATTCTAATGATGTATTCCACTAGGTTACTCTCAGCGTACCGGGGTGACTTTTATAGATAGACGTTTATGGTGGGTTTCTATCAGAGCACGGGTCACGGGTTTGTTTTTTTTTTTTGTT
>NW_022728671.1:423755-439459 GCF_011630105.1 Anneissia japonica | reverse complement strand
TTTTTTTTTTTTTTTTTTTTTTGTTTTTTTTTTTTTGTAATTTGTAATCGTATAAAAGTGACGCCTCATTCTCAGAGTTGACTATCACTATCACATAGCGTAGAGGTCAGCAAAATGAAATGTAACAAACCATGTTCTATTTGTATTTGTAATTTGCACGCTTACCGGTTATGTGTTATAATTATAGTATTAGAGGTATATTGTGTGTTGACGTATATTTTGTGAAGTATTCATTTTGACCGATTGGCTAGCAAGAACCAGCTTTGAAATACTAACACTGTGTACAAGGGCGCGCGTCTCCCCCACCCTTGTACGCAGTGTGCAAGGGTGAGGAAGCCGCGGCTCCTATGGTGACCAGACGATCTTAAAGGGCATATCCTGAGCTTCAATCTGACAAACAATTTTTGATGATAAGTAGTTTGGGGCTACTAGAAATAGAATAACAAGTTCTTTTATACCACTCAGATGAACGAGTTTTTTAAAGGAAAGTTATTTCATTGTTTAGAAAGGTCTTACGGAAATATCTGAAAATGACATCGAATAAATTCAAAGGATACAAAGGTATGACTTCTAAAATGCATTCATGATGTCGGTCTAGCGTAAAAAGAAAATATTTACTTCTCCAACGATACAGAAAAACCTGAACAATGTCAAACAAAAGTGTATATTATTTCAAAGGCATTTTATAGTGCATGTGCAGACCATAAATGAACGGTATGTTACGTTTGCCTAATGACAGGAACAATTTAGTCGTTGCATGAATTGTTTTGAGGGAAGGTATTTCTCTCTTTCGTCTATTATAACCCATTAATAAGTTAGTACTGTATATGGTATTGCGGTGGATTGGAACCAATAAAAGATGTATAATAATAAAGGTGGAAAAAGAACATTGTTGAAGGGCTTTTTATGCTCATGTTGTTACACAATGGACCTTTCCGCTAAGCCCCGCCCCTTGGATATTGTTGCTAAGGTCCCACAAAAAATTGGTGTTTATAAGATCTTTGGTAAAACCATGGAGGTATTACCTCCATGGTAAAACATACACAAACATGTGCGTTTGTGGGACAAGAAAAACGTGTGCTCCTTAGACACACGCGTGTGCTCTTTAGACCCACACGCGTGTGCTCCTTATGACACACGCGTATTGCTGGCCCTGTTCTGATTAGTCAGTTGTTAAGTTTGATTGACACATCAGAAAGATATATTGCTAATAGTAATTGGAGTCTTGTCTGGCCCTTATGGAGAGTAGGCCTACCGGTATTGCATTTTTCAAAAACCAGTAGTGGCATAACTACTTGAAATGGGGCCCATCAGCAGCGGCGCATCTAGAAGGTATGCAGAAGGGTGCACACCCTAAAAAAATACTCGGGACCCCAGTCGACCCCCAGTTGTTGTCGTAGCCGTCGTCGTTGTTGTTATGTGTGGGTAATCTCTCTGCCTACGTTTATTGCTGAAAATATTGATCAAGGCATATTAATTTATTAATTTAATTTAATTAATTTAATAGGGGGTCGCGCGTCCTTTTGGCGACAGTGTGTTCCCTGCTTTTACGTCTCCCGAGCAGTAATGCATAAAATTTAAATCTTCAAGTTTGATATTTAAAAATGAAATTGAGACAAACTGTATCCTATATAATATTTTTTTTTTAATCTTTTTTCCTCTTAGAGCTCAGAAGACCATTGTACATATCGACAACCACGTCGACAACCAGACGGACAATGGAGACGATCATAGCCGACTTTTGAAGTCTGATTGTGGACGTAGCCCTACAATGAATGAAGATGACCATGAATCTGATGATTCCTCTTCTAACGTAGTCACGGGATAAATGAACATGATATTTATGATATAGATAATAATTTTAAATAAATGTTACAAATATCACCAGTGGTGGATTCCAAGAGGTAGGGTGGCAGCCGGCTCCGCACCCCCTAAATTTTCTAAAATTACGAAAAGTAGAGAAAAAGAAGAACATTTTATTTAAAGTTAAGTGGTCTAGACCTTCCATCTGTGTGAAATTCCCTCTCTGAGCCTCAAATTTCTGGACACACCACTGGTTACATTACTTCGTATAAAATTACAGACCTCCCTTTAATTAAAGACCACCTCCAATTACAGACACCACTTTCCTGTGGTCAAAAATTAAAATGTCTTTTATCTTAATTATTCTAATTAGAGACCAAAGCTGCTAAAGACCATGGAAATTCCGGTCCCAAAAGTGGTCTTTAATTGAAGGAAGACCTGTATTCGGAAATATTTAGAAGTTGGTTTGTCAAATAAACTTGATTGGGGCTTTCATGTTGATTAATGCTTGATCATGTCTCAATGTACTAATAAACTGTATACCTTAGTTTACTTATGAGCTGCAAAAAATATTTTATAGCTAACATCATATTAACAATATATATATATATATACATATATATATGTATATATATAACTTTATATATACACATATATGTAGGCTATATATATATGATATAATTTATATAAATAAAAAAAATCTTGATAAGTTAAAATATATCCATTTTATTTTATTTCGTTTCATTTACTTCACTATATACAAAATATAAAAAGTCAGAAAAACAATTTTAAAAAAATACAAAGAAAAAGCAGAATAAAAACGAATTTAATTTACAATATAGAAAATAATAAACATTCATTTACCATCATCATAACCATTATTATAACCATCATTATTCAATTTTGAAATATAAATTTGGCTTCTTAAATGCTTTTTTAAGGTTACATTGTGTATCATACTCGCTGCCGTGGCTAAACAATTTAAAACCCTGTCCAGGCATTGAAAGTTTATTTGCCAAGAACATGTGACGTGGGCTTTATATGGTCATGACATCTCATCATGACCATATACGGTATAGGCACATCATGACTGTATTATGGGCACATAGCGGTGGCTCCAGAATTTGCCTACAGGGGTCCGACATGTCCGGCCGCGGGGGTGGGGGGTGAGGGGGAGTGGGTGCGACTAGAACCTTGGTCTGGTTCCCAGAATAAAAAAATAAAAAACCTAGTAGGGTGTATGGCTTAGTAAGACAAATTGTGCTTTCAGACCACAATATGGGGATTAGCAATTAAAATAAAACGTTATTTTGATTTGGATAGCGGTCCAGGCCTGTCCAGCAATTACGGTTGGGGGAGGGATTTTCTAGAGCCACCAGTTTGTGGGCCTACACAATTTATTGTAAAAGAAATTGATAGTGTGTGGACAGCTAGAGTTTTATTAAACGTAAGTGTACTTTATCCTCATTTTGTATGGACGTAGAGGAGACATAATACTAAGCTACAGGCCGCATGCGAAAAACTTAAGAAATTTCGAAAGTAGATTAATAATAACGTGGGAAAATGCTGCAGGATGGACTTCGAATTTCAATAGAAAGCAAAATTCAACTGCAAGTAAAGACGGATTCAAGGATGGCTAAATAGTGTATTGTATTTAAATGCTAACAGGTATACCGTAAAACCTCGAATAGAAGCCCTGTGGGCTTAATCGTCTCAAGAAACAGCCCAAATGAAGCTCACTCTTTAGTTTGTAAAGCTACGGATTAAGCCCGGATCCGGTCCGGCGCCCGGACAAAAAATCGTGAGTTGCTACGTTTACTGAACGGCGGTGCGTCACATCGCACACGCAACACGGTTATTCGGGTTAAATACGTATGCGTTCGATTGCCTCGAAAACCAAGCTTGTTGCTGATTGGTCCATTGAAAAAAAACCCGTACGATTTCACGATAGAAATGGCTCTCAGATCCATCCATTTCCAAACCCCAGCTGTCCGACGGAGGAATTCCCCTCTCTCGATGGCGCCATCACTGCTAAGAAGAGGTGGAAACCAGCCTCTTTACCACTATCGAATGGATACCCATCACCAAATAATAATTTCAAATAATTTTGTTTGATGGCCTTAGCTTATTTATCTATGGGAAATTCAAGTGTAGGCTATATAGATTGTTTTGTTTGTGTATTGTACTTTGGTCTAATATTTAATAGATCAATCAGAGATAAAATGGCAGACTGTTGTAAATTAGTTGCTGCAGTAATAATCACAGTATTTTTGTTCAGCATTTTTTTCGGCTCGGGCTATTATGCAGATGAAGGCAAGAGGAAATGTGGGCATATAGGTCCGGTCGTGTGCACTGACCAGGGGCTGGCCGAAAGCGGGCGCGGGCCCCGGGGCATCTTTGCTGCCCGGGCCCGTTGGCTATGGGTATGGGGGACCCGTTGGCTAGGGGTATGGGTGCCCCTAGGGCTCAGTAGGAACAAGGGGAAGATTCCGGTGGCTCCCATTCCCGGGCCCACCAGAAGCTACGGCCTTATTAGGGTGCCTAATTTCACCAGGTAATGTAAAATAAAGTATAGAAACATAAGCGCCCCTCAAGAAAGTGCCAAAAGAGCGCCCGGGTGCTTATTCGCGCGAGAAAACTAATCCTATTTTAACCCATTCACCCCTAGATTTTTAGTTTTTTTTTTATAATTTTGAATTTTTTTTCAGTGTCAGAAATATGGTTAAATATCATTTTTTTCTGAACACTGTATTTACCTTTCTTTGATGATATAATAAGCGCGTATGTTCCCTGGCCAGAGAAATATATGTAAATATAGACATTGATACGATAAAAATCATACACAGTTGACATATTATAGGAACATAATTTTACTTGACTTTCTCAACGTGAATCACGCATTCTTGTAAACGATGTGACCACGCACTCCACTAGGTTAGTTTACAGTCGGTGTGCTCCCATTCGCAACATCGACCACTAGGCCTATACTCGACCTGATTATTACATCCTGTCTGCGTCAGACTCCCTCTGTTATAACACACACACTTACATGGTCGTTGTCAGGGCGGCCGCGGGCCCCGGGACATCTTCGCTGCCCGGGCCCATTGGTTGGGGGGATGTCTAGGGCCCCAGCGAGCGAGATCCAGAGGCAGATCAATTATTTCCTCCCGAAATCTACGGCCTTTTAACAAATAATAATAATTTAATCGATTATAGAGTGCCTCATTTCACCAGGTCATAAAAAATAAAGTATAGAAACATAAAAAGTGAAAGCTATCCTTCATTTTATTCAAACGTGCTGAAAGAATTCATAACATTAACATAGGTATCAAAGTTTACAGTGGCGGATCCAGGAATTTGAAATAGAGGTGCCTAGAGAAAGACTTTCACAGATTGACGGTCTATCTACCTACCTCAGTCCCACCATGGTTGGGGCTGAGGTAAGAAAAATCATGATTATGGAACCTCTGCGGCCGGAAATGGCACTCTTAGGTTTAAATTTAAGTAGAATTTTCTTTTTTTCTCAATGTTTGTTAAATTGTGAAAAATTTAGGGGGTGGGCCGGGTCTCCTCTTAAATCCGCCATTAATATAGTAATTATATTTAGCATTTATTTGACAATCGAATCTCTATCAGGTCTATTCGTATTAACTAACTTGTATGTATGACGATGTCCGAGGTCCAAGACTTCTAAAATTATTATTTAATAACGTAAATAATTTACTATTTGATACACTGCAAACATAATCTCTGAAGTAGTAGAATATATATTCATGAAAAAGGATTAAAAACGATTAATTATCAGCTTTCATCGATAAACGATCAGCTTTATTTACAATTCTCGTGGGAAAAACACATGAATGCACTGGATGAATGTACGTTTATCAATTTTTATTTATTTATAATTATTCTACTTTATTATTTTTTACGTAGTTATCCCGGACCACTGCTGGGCCCGGGCCCCGGGTTGCCCCGGTTACCCCAGTCTATCGGCGCCACTGGTCGTTTTTCGAAAGTTGGCTCAGTGCCAGTGGCGCCGAGAAGCCGGGGTAACCAGGGCAAGTGCCCCGGTGATATAAAATATGTTATAAAATAAATAAATAAAAATTATTAAACGTATACATTCATCCAGTATCCTTCATGTGTTTTTCCCCACAAGAATTAAAAATGAAGCTAACCGTTTATTGATGTTACTCCAAAGTTTATGTTTACAATGTACCTAATAGCAATTCGTTTCTTTAATAATTAATAATTATTAAAGAAAGGCTTTAATAATTTAATAATTTATGAAAGGCTTGGTCCCTAGACATCGTCAATGTAGGCCTACATACAAGTTAGAAAATACGAATAGACCTGATAGAGATTCGATTGTCAAATTAATACTGACTTAATAGGAAGACCCGGCCCAGCCTCCACCCACTAAACCTTTAAAAATTTAACACAAATTGAGAAAAAAAAAAAGAAAATTCTACTCAACTTTAAGGTGCCATAATCATAAAAATGTTCTTACCTCAGCCCCAACCATATGGTGGGGCTGAGGTAGATCGTCCATCTGTGAAAGCCTCTCTGAGCTACCTCTATTACAAATTCCTGGATCTATGTTGAACCCACGTGAAAACGTCCACAATAACAATCACAAAAATGTAACAACACCCACGAGGGAGCTATCGCATTATGTGGGCGATGATCGTTATTACATTGAGTGGACGCTGTTTGCTACATTTTGTGGAAGCTGGTTGTTACATTTGTGGGCATTATTACATTTGTGGGCGGTGTGTTGTTATATTTGTGGTTGTTATTACATTTGTGGGCATTTTCACATTGGTTTCAACAATCCGCCACTGTAAACTGTGATAATGTTATGAAATTTTTCAGCACGTTTGAGTAAAAAGATGAATAGCTTTATAGTTTTCATGTTTCAGAGAACGTAGGTCGCCAGGTAGTAGGACGGTCACGCATGAGTGATTCCGTTCTAGCATCATACAAATTGAAAGCTCCCTAATATTGTTTTCGTTAAAAAACTCTGGATGATTTGATTAAGTTTATTCAGTGAGATATTTTTATATTTTCTACAGATAGAATATATGAGTATATATCGTAAAAATACACATACAGGTCAATATGTCCATTATGATAGCTTTGCTCCATGGAACCATAAGATCTCCTGGATTCGTAGTTTAGTTTCTATAGCCCACAGATTGTGTACTCCTGATAAACTTCAAACAGAGCTTAGTAACATCAGGAAGTTTATGTCTTGGAATGGGTACCCTTTAAAAGTTGTTAATAATGTTAATTAAATGAACCTAAATGTATACATAGGCCTACTGATGATAACTTAATTAAGATTTGGGTTAGATTGCCTTATCTAGGAAAACCAGGTGAGTTCATTTTACGTAGATGTTTAAATAAGGTAAAGAAACACTTAATTAAAGAGGTAAAATTCATAACTTTATGGCAGTATAAAAATGTTTCTCATTTTATATCTACTAAGGATCAAACCCCTAAGGAGTACAGAAGTTCTGTTGTCTATCATTTTAAATGTCCAGGCTGCAATAGTGATTATATTGGTAAGACAGATAGGTGCTTAATAACTAGACAGATGTGTATAAGAGACAGACAATATGCATGGTACAGTACCAACATTCTCAGTTGATATTGTCATAGCAACATCAGTTGGAAATGTATTGTCATAGCAACATCCTCCATTGATATTGCTATAGTGCTTTGATCTTTTGTTTAAATCACTGCTATGTCACCTACTAGAGGTAATGTTTTGATTGGTTAAACACTTTTGGTACTAGTGCATATAAGCTTGCTAATATGGATATTTTTTCATTCCTGATGATGACATAATTAATGTCGAAATATTGAATCCCAACACGATGGCGTGTATTTCAATACTTGGAGTATGTATTATACTTTCTTAGAACTTTTTAATAATTTAAGTTGGTGCAGAATTATTAATTATAGTTTATGTCACTATTATGAAATGGATTATTCCTTTGTTAATGTTATTTCTTCCTACAGGAACTTTTTCCTAGTTACTTTTTTCTGATTTCCCGGCAAACTGTTTTCAGTTAAAAGTCTAACTCAATAAACAGGATTGAATGAAGTATACAGTATATTATTATTCTTTATTCACAACTGTGCATATTAACAGAAAGACTAACTTTCCATTGTTTTCAATATAAGTGAAAGCCAATAAAACTATAAAATACAGTATCAGCTTCAAGTTTTATAGCGTAGCTTTATAGAGAGCACCTTCCTTAGTTCCGTATCCATCCACCTTTGCCTGTGCGTTTCGTGCTTCTAACCATGTTCTGTCATATAAATCTACACCCTCTGCAGTGCCTCGTCGTTTATTTTTTTCACTGCTTTATATATGCATTTACTTATAAAGAATATTAAATAACAGGATTACCTAGCATTAGAATTGCATTTCTTAAAATTATTATATGCAGCATAAAAAACATTACTGTAATTGAATTAACAACATAACAAAACAAAACAAAAACACAATAAGAATTCAAAGCACATTATATTAGGTCACATTATCCTAAAACACATTAAGCCTTTTAAAAAGCAAGCACTTAAAAAATGTAAGTAAGCCTGCTTGTCATAAACATATACAGTGACTGTTTTAGACAAACCATGGAGGAAGAAAATTTCTTCCTCCATGGACAAACCATGGAGGATTTTTTTTTAAACTAATTATTCCATGGACAAACACAGCATTATGTTCACTTTCTTATAATAACACATAGAATACCAAAGCTACTATTTTAATTGTTTATAAACAAAATGAAAACATTAAACATTTATAACATGAATGTACACTGGCTTTTACATAAATAAACTTGGTATATAACATGGATAGTAAGTATAAGCACTAAATTCAAAATAAGTGTTTTATTAAGACTGTTTATTAGATTTTGTTATAATCTATATTACAAAACTTAAGAAACATAAAAAGACACCAAATGAAAATGACAAATCGTGCCATTTCATTTTTTTTTTTTAAAACAAATACATATTGCAGCACCCCAGTTGCAGATCCAGGATCCTTTAAGAGTGGAGGCCAGGGAGCTACCAACAATTTCAGAAGATGAATCTACTACCTAGGCAATGCCGTAGCCAGGATTTTCAAACAGTATTAATTACGTATTATAAAGTTAAAAATGTATTATATTATCCACACTGTTCTTTTACGCAAACTTTACTTGACAATATACTGGCCAATAAAACATTTCATCATTAACATTTGCTGATTTCAATAGAAATAAGCAAGGCATATTTAAGTATACTTTTTTTTTGCTTTTCGAGCACATATAAGGTACCAACATGTGGGTACCCATTAAATTTTACAGCAGTTTAGGCATGATTTATCTTATGATATTCTGTCATACAAATGAATTTTGAGATGATTTGAAACAATATACTGAAGTAATAATTATTGCATTAAATTTGAATCTATGTTGAAAAAAAATCTATATATAAATATATATATATATATAAATGTATATATATATATATATACAGATTTATATTTATCATGTATTTTTCTACTTTATTCATCCAATGTAAGAAAAATATACTTTTTCCGTCTGTTCCTAATACTGAACTTTCTGTTGCTAATACTTACTTTCTCTCAGAAGAAATTTCATTGCTGCTTTTTAATCATCGAAGACAAGCGGATGGAATCAGTATGATCAAATATTATCTATGCATTACCTTATTCCATAAATATTGCTTCACTGAAAGGTCAACAGAATTGCTGTTACATTTGTGATAAACAATCTATGCCTATCATTTATTATGAAATGGTATGTTCCAGAATTCAGAGGGCATTATATGTAATTAGTTGTTAAGTTCTATTTTTTAGCTCAGCAACCCTAAAGCATGTGGACTCAATGACCAGGGAAAAGAACTCCGCATTATAAATGCCAGTACCAGTCATAACTTTGAAATAGTAAGTTAATTCCTGTAAAAATTATACCCATCATTTTTTCCACACTATAATGTGGAGAATAGGAATATATTAAAAAGTCAATTTTTAGCTTTGTACCTTTCTCTAATATACATAAGCAAAAAACAGAAATGTAGTCAAATTTTTCATTATTTACATACAGAATTATGTTTATGGATTTAAAAGCAAAATCTTAAACAGCTCCCGTACCTTTGGGACCGTACATGATTTTTGGTGTGGAATATGCCATGACCAACTTTAATACCTGTCTCTTATACACATCTATATTATCTATGCATTACCTTATTCCATAAATATTGCTTCACTGAAAGGTCAACAGAATTGCTGTTACATTTGTGATAGACAACCGCTAGTAAAGATATTTTGTGATAGTTCCTCTCTCTATGCCTATCATTTATTATGAAATGGTATGTTCCATTTTTGTTGTGTTCATTCTTAATGGTATTTTTTCTCATTTCCAAAATTTCAGCATCACATTCCAGGGTTCCAGAATTCAGAGGGCATTATCTGTAATTAGTTGTTAAGTTCTATTTTTTAGCTCATTTTTTTCTAATATCAAAGCATAATAAAAAATTAATTGGGAAAAAATTCCAAGGCACAATGGTGTCTGGAGATGTTATAGTAATTGGCAACTATAAACTCAACTGTTTTTTGTTTTGAAATATATTTGTTTGGGATTCTCAAATTAGAAAACAACCACAACCCACGTTCTAAAACATGTGAATCAGAAGATATATCTTTTTTGATCTTTCATCAAAACTATTGTGAAGCAACTAATACAGACTTCTCAAATACTACGGAACTGCCGTAGTTGCTACAGAAATTTTCGCTAACTACGGACATACGGAAATAGACAAAAATACTACAGAAATTTATCATGGCCTAGATTTAAATATAAATCAGGATCTTTGGTTACATTGTCCCTAGACAATTTGTATTGTCAGATTACTGATCAATTGAGGCATGTTGTGGCAAAATAGCTAAGTTGTAGCAAAAATTGAAATTCAAGTTATTGGTATTTTCAAATACCTGAGTATGTGATCTTTAAAATGAGGGGTCATTTATTCAAATTGGACATTTTAAGCCAAAGTTATTGGAAACTGAAAGTACAGTACTCTTAGAGTATTATTATAAACAGGATTTTGAGTAATTGCCTTTCAAAGTTATTTGTGCATACATTGTTTAATAGAATAAACTATGAACAATAACGTTAAATAACAATTTTTTAACCACCTCCAGAACTAATACTTTGGGACATGATTAATAAGACATTAAACTGTTGATCTATAGTGAAAAACAAATTTGGATTTTTAGGCAATTTTTTGAGCTCCCATAGTTTATATCTCATTTACTCAATACTGGACTGTGCGACAACTTTACCATTTCGCCACAACATGCCTCAATTATTGTGAAAACTAAGAAATAGTGGCCCGTAAATCTTCACCCTGTCCCAATTGTTTGAAATTCCACAGCAATTATTATCCTGTACAGTACCTGTAATTTAAGCAACCCATATTTTGCACTCAAGAAAAACTTTTAGGTGCTATGGAAATTTTGTATTTACTAAGGATATTTGAATACTTGGTTACTGAAATGCATTTTACCCTATTTTCTGCTAAAGTCTGCTAAATAAAACATGCTCTTGAAAATTAATCAAAATATAAAGTAAGAAAAATCAATTACAGAAATTAAATCCTTGCATTTTACAAAAGAAATCACAATATTAAAATATTATATAATACATACAAAAATGTGAAATACAAACTGGAAAAAGTGCTAAACAATCAGTAAAATATTGCACAAATGTTGGAAAAAATAATTATTGCAGCTAGGAGGCAAATGATTGTGCAATGACCATGAATTGACTGTGCTGCACAGCGTACATATAAACAGATCCCCTTTATCAGGAACAAGAGCCGCCTTCCATACTGTGATTTGGGTTTTGGCTTGGCATGGCCATAAAATATTGAAGCTTGTCTAATTTCAACTTATTGCACTTTCATTACATTGAAATTTTTTGATGAATTAAGATGGACGTCAAATTATTTGTGCTTACAAGCTGTTACAGGATTCTATAATACAAATATTACATAATTTTGGTTAATTAGAATAACAGTTTTTATATTTGAAATCATAATAAAGTATAATAATAATAATAATAATAATAATACTATTTCGATGTGCTTCAGGAAAATATCATAGGAGTGATGTTTTGCCCTACCTGACGTATTACTCAGTAAGTCCCCAAATACTTATGAAAAAAAAATAATACTTCAAATTTGATCTGCATTAATTTGCAAGGCGTATAAAATGTGTTTAGCTATGTTTATTTACTACATATACTTCAAACTGACACTTCCACAGTGACTTTGTATAAAACTATGCAAAGAATTATATTTTATAAACGATCTCTTTAAGAACACCATTAAACGGACGTTGAAACATCACAATCTTTCAGGAGTATCAATCAAACTTAACTGACCAATTAGAACAGGGCCAGCATTTACTACTTATCCTGCAAACATACGTATTGTCCCACAGACGCATGTGTCACGTACGTTTACGCTGCCATTTTGTGAGAACTTTAGACAGCAGTACGGAGCTTTCGATTTTGCATGACGCTAGAACAGAACCACTCATGCGTGACCGTCCTGCCGGGTATCCTACGTTCTCTACATACATAGATTTGGCCAAATTGCGTCTATGACGAGGAGAACTTAACATTCTCGCATGCGCAGAAAACTTTAGTTACATCATTGCTGTACGTTCTACGTCCTACCATAGTTGTACAATCGAAAGCTCCCTACTATCCAAGAGGTGGGGTTAGTGGGACAGTCCATTGTACCATAACAAATAATATATCAGATTTATGGCATGGGCAGTATATACAAGAAAAAAGCGTACTGTCACTAATGGTTAAACTGAGTAATTAGCATAAGAATATGGCAGCATTGTATACGCCAGTACAGAGAAGCCATAATATTTTACTCGTAAGCGGTTTGGTGCAACAGGAACGATTTGGTTTCTCGAAGTCAGGGTTTCAATCCGTCGCAGTGCATGCTTGTACCCTTGAGGAAGGCAGTTTATCTGTATTAGCTTCTCTCCACACAGAAGTATAAAAAGGTTCCTAGAGGCATTGCCAGCTCCTGCGCTGATAACCAGCAGCAACCCTAAAGCATGTGGACTCAATGACCAGGGAAAAGAACTCCGCATTATAAATGCCAGTACCAGTCATAACTTTGAAATAGTAAGTTAATTCCTGTAAAAATTATACCCATCATTTTTTCCACACTATAATGTGGAGAATAGGAATATATTAAAAAGTCAATTTTTAGCTTTGTACCTTTCTCTAATATACATAAGCAAAAAACAGAAATGTAGTCAAATTTTTCATTATTTACATACAGAATTATGTTTATGGATTTAAAAGCAAAATCTTAAACAGCTCCCGTACCTTTGGGACCGTACATGATTTTTGGTGTGGAATATGCCATGACCAACTTTAATACTTCTGTTTAATCCGTCTGCTTAAGCCCCTTCACACTGGTTTGAGACTTACCAGCCTTTGGTTTAATGTTCAGAATTGAGTTCACCCTTTTGAGTCCTATCCATAAAATTAAGTTACAAAGTCCCAAGTTGAAAGAATTAAGTCACTTGAATGAGCACATCTAATATTATTTTGCTGCACTTTTTAATACACATCAGCAGCTTAGCTCAGTTGGCTAATCTGGTTAGCAACTGCGTGTGCGCTGAACCGTGGAAGTCTCTAGGTCCCCAGTTCAATACCCATCTCTGCCTTTCCTTGGATTTCAGCTGGAGGGCTGAAAAAAATACAAGTTATAATAGCGCACCGTTTTTCGGATGAGACGTTTAAGCCGTTGGTCCTGTGTGCATTGATGGCCCAATGGCACGTCGAATAACGCAATACACTCTTAGGAAAAGAGTAGGGTATTGTATCCCGGTGTACTGCCCAAACACCACCAGAAGGACCCCACTAGAAATAAGTCTTCTTTCGTGGGCCATCCTTAGTGTTTACACTGAATAAATCCAATCCAATCCAACCGATTTCTGAGAGACAATTGATAACAATGTAGTAAAAACAAATATATATGAGGAAAATGGGTTGTTTTCCATGTGACCTTTGCATGCTTACGTGAGTGCGGGAGTTTGTCTTTTTTGGAGTTTCCTGCGACCCACGGGAGCATTGGGACCTCTGTAGTTAAGACGCACACTATAATTGCTCATTCTGGTGACCGTCTAATAGATTAAATTGATCCATTCCAATCACCTCATCTAATTGCAAACTCATCATTGGGTCTTGTGTTAAAAACTGAAAGTGGGGCATTGGTTGAACTGGTTGGTATGAAGATTGCGTATTTGCTACCTGCAAGACGAATAATATATTTAGATGTTTAAAAATAGACTAACACAAAATCGCTCTTCTACTGTTTACAATACTGCATAATGCAGTTATAGCCACTGTTGTAATGAACTTAAGTAATTCAAGGATGCTTAATTTTCATTTTATTAAAGGGTTGGAGTTCAAATAACATACAAAATCAATCACAAAAACAAAGACGAAAAACACTCTGGCCTAACTCTAGCCCGCCACAAAGATTTTGATCTGGTCCATGTAATATTACTAAAAAATAAATAATTTTTCTGGCTGACTTTCTGTTAATAATAAGAATAACTAGCTACTCTAACATTGTTAACAAGTCTGGCTTTTCTGAGTGTAGCTCGCTGTATTCTAGTGGCATAGAGTTTTGACATGGTAGAGGACACCCTTTGGTTTAAAGGATTAGGTTGGGGGAGAGGTGATGATCCGATGCAACGTTTGACCATTGGCGGCCCCAGCCGCGGATCCGAGGATCTCAGGGGGCATGTAGTCCTGTTTTACACTCTGAAAGTACCATTTCCAGGATGTAGAGGTAAAAGTGGACTCTTTTTGTGGGTATCAGACTCCTACTTGGGAATTTCTGGCATTGGATTGCTTTTAACTACTGTACTTAGTACATGAGTGGATTTTTATGCTCAGAAAATTTCTAGTGGTAGGGTAGGACTATGAGAACCGGGGGCACAAGTTGTTTTTATCCCTCCCCCTTCCCAATGCTACTGCACTCTCAAATTTTTACAAAACAGGGCCATATGAGGCATGTTGTGGCAAAAATGGCTAAGTTGTAGCAAAAATTTAAATTCAAGTTATTGGTATTTTCAAATACCTGAGTATGTGATCTTTAAAATGAGGGGTCATTCATTCAAATTGGACATTTCAAAACTAAGTTATTGGAAAGCGAATGTACAGTACTCTTAGAGTCAAGATAAACAGGATTTTGAGTAATTGCCTTTCAAAGTTATTTGTGCATACATTGTTTAATAGAATGAACTATGTAAAATAACGTTAAATAAACAATTTGTTAACCACTTCCAGAACTAATACTTTGAGACATGATTAATAAGACATTAAACTGTTGACCTATAGTGAAAAACAAATTTAGATTTTTTAGCAATTTTTTGAGCTCCCATATTTTATAGCTCATTTACTCAATACTGGACTGTGCAACAACTTTACCATTTCACCACAACATGCCTCATATTATTGTTGAAAAACCAAAGCTAAAAATAGGCTTATTAGGATCAGACGACTATAAAAGGGTATGGGTGGGGCTGACATTGAAAAAGATTGGAAGTACTGTACACAGTTTATGTCGGGCCCTGCTGGTCTCACCAGATTGGAGCTGGCCACCAGCTTAAAAAGGTTGAATACCCGGGCCCCTAGAACATCCTAAAGAAATCAAACACACACATGCAAATCAGTACAATGCAACCTAGCAGTTTGGCTTCATTTTGTGAGACCTTTGGAACAATACCACACAGGTAGTGCTTAACGGAAAAGTTCGTTAGATATTGCAAC
>NW_022728671.1:410351-423391 GCF_011630105.1 Anneissia japonica | reverse complement strand
GTATAAGAGACAGATACTGGACTGTGCGACAACTTTACCATTTCACCACAACATGCCTCATATTATTGTTGAAAAACCAAGGCTAAAAATAGGCTTATTAGGATCAGACGACTATAAAAGTGTATGGGTGGGGCTGACATTGAAAAAGATTGGAAGTACTGTACACAGTTTATGCCCTGCTGGTCTCACCAGATTGGAGCTGGCCACCAGCTTAAAAAGGTTGAATACCCGGGCCCCTAGAACATCCTAAAGAAATCAAACACACACATGCAAATCAGTACAATGCAACCTAGCGGTTTGGCTTCATTTTGTGAGACCTTTGGAACAATACCACACAGGTAGTGAACGGAAAAGTTCGTTACATATTGCAACTCAGAGCCACATAAAGAAACCTGTTGAAAGAAGGTAAATTAAAAATAAAGAAATACCGTAGAATCTGAACTCAACTGCTGCAAGGGACTGGAAGATGAGGGTTGAGCTTGCAGTTGGTTGCCAACAATTGAGTAATTAGAATTTTGATGAGATGGTAATTGAGGTCGAGGGTGAACGTCTGGAATCTGGCTTCCGCCATATATCTGTAATTTAAAGATCAGTCACATACTAACTGTAAGTTATACTTTGAATAAACACCCTCAGCATATATTATTGAGAAGGGTTTTTGAGGGAGGCATTTATTTGAGGGGGAATATATTTTTTTTTTTTGGTGTAAATTGGATACGTAGATACTCAAATAAACGCACCTTTATTTCACTGTAAATGTGGATATAAAACACATAATTACCTTCCAAATTTTTTATTGCATAATCATAAAGACTTATTAATCCAAACCAGGTTGAGAAAAATGTAATTCTACTGGAGTAGAATATTAATAATAATGTTGCTTCCATTAGATTTGTTGACACTCATTTAGCGGGGTGTTATTTGACAAAAAAATTAGATGCCTTGGGGTGGTTATTCTAGAAGGCGTTTATTCCAAATGAGGCTCTAGAAGGGGGTGTTTATTCGAAGGTGGTGTTAATTCAATGTGGAGCATTTATTCAAATAAATACGGTATAATTTTTTAAAGCCTGGTCCAAATTTAGAATTTCCCTGCAATGAAAATGTATTATAATTTAAAAAGTGGTTCTATGAAACATCATACATATGTTTTCGACAAAAAGTGCTAACCCTAATTTGTTCAAGATTTTGGGTTAATTTGGTTAAAAAGTTTTTTTTTCTTTTTTTTTTGGTCTTATCACAATCAGTATTATCGTTATATTAACCAGTAACATTATCATCATCCCTACAATTATCATCAACTACTACAAACATAAGCGTGTTCAATGACTTTTTCTATGTAAGCTGGATATCTCCAATGAATAGTATGGCAGAATTTAGAAAACCAGACACAAGTGTTGTATGTACCTGTGAGTCTTGCACAAGAGCATCCCCTTTTTATGTCTCAAGCATCATAACAATTTTATTAACCTTAGATAAAATGTTTTGGCCAATTATACCCTAAAAACTTATAAAAATTAAGTGAATTCGTCGTTAAAAGGTGAATACAGGCCATATAAATTTCTTTTAACGAAGATATACCGACTGACGATTATAATCAGTAGCAGTTCCACCACAACAATTTACAAAAGATAACATAGAGGGCGCTCTATTTAGTGATTCTACATAGAGGGCGCTATCTACCAATTGCATTTTTTTTTTTTTGGCAGGTATATGTAGATGACAAATAAAATGAATCTAAATACTTACAGATATTTCCCTCTGTAGTGAAAGAGGGCTAGCGGGAGAGGACTGCTGCATATGCTCTGGCATAACTGGAGATGAGAGGTTTTGAGGGGACTGTACAAAATTTCCGCTGATATTCGGATATACCTGGAATCAACAGAAGGAAATACAGAAGTGTATACAGAAAATTAATCACAATCACTGGAATGCCACATCACTAATTCACTCTGGGTGCCCAGGATGCGAGATCACATCCACACCTGTTCAACATACCACTATTGTATTGCATGCAAACTCCCTGGCAGTAGTCACCAGAACAAGAACTCTTTCCCTGGAGGTTCTAGGATGGGCCTGAAGTAATGATCTAAAAAGAGCTACCACGTTTGTTTGTGTTTCACTACAGCCGATGGAAATGATTTTTATTATGGTGGCGCCCTTTCTGCCTTGGCGCCCTTTCTGCCTCTTTATTTGATACATTTAATAATGAGTTGCCAATGATTAGCACCTGGTTTTACTGCTAATAAGCTTCTTGTAAATACTACAAAAACAAATTATGTTTTATTTCATAGCAATCAAAAAAAGATTGAGTTAGATATTAAAAGATAACCGTAATATTTATCTCAATGATAATTACTATTGAAAGGAAATATGAAACTTTTTTTCTAGGTGTCCTAATTCACGAAAACTTATTATGGACTAGTCATCATAAATATATTGCTAAATCGATAGGTGTTATTAATAAACTCAAATATTTTTTCTGCAACGTATCTTATTTAACTAAATATAACTCACTTGTACTCCGTTATTTACAGTATTGCAATATTGTATGGGCAGCCGACTATCCGACCAATCTTGACAAATTACTTAAGTTACAGAAATGTATTATTCATATTTTTTATTTATTTTTTGTAAATTTTTTAAATTTTTTATTTATTTAGGCACACAATACATGTGCCAAGGATTGTCAATAGCGAATATATCAAACATACACACACGATGCTTTACACAAACTAAATCTCAATATGAGATTTAGGGAGTGGAGTTGTTTTGGTCATGAGAAAAAATCCTGCAACACTGACAGGAACTGAACCCAGGACCCTGGGATTGGAAGGCAAGCATCTTAACCACCAAGCTATTCAACTCCACTCCTTATTCCCCCTTGATTCTCCATCCGAACCTTTATTTAAGAAATTAAATTTTCTTAATATTTATGATCTTCACAAAATCCAAATTTCCTCTTTCATGTTTAAATATGTCAATGGACTATTACCTTCAACAATTTCGAATTTATTACAAAATATCTCTAATTTACCTAGATATAATTTAAGAAAACCTCATAAAAATTGATGTACCGTTTTCTAGACTAACTAAAACAAGTCTTTTTATTACTATAACTGGCCCTAAATTATGGAATGAATTGGATGATCAACTAATAAATTGTAATAATTTACTAACTTTTAGAAGTCGTATGAAAAAAATGTATCTTTTTAATTATTCTGACCAGTAACCTTTTATAATTATGGTTTGTGCTATATACAGTAGGTCTTGATTCATGTGTATTATAGTGTACCGTATATCTATTTGATTAATTTATCCTTATTATTATTATTTTATTATTTATGGGTCAGGTTGAGACAAGCTGATGCTTCTAGACCTGACCCAAACCATAATTTCAATATTATTTTGTTCTTAACAAATGTGATTGACTTTAATTTTCATATTTCTCACTCAAATTTATTATGTTTTATGATTATGTTATGGTTAAATAAATGTTGAAGAAGAAGAAGAAGTGTACGGGATGGAACTAGGAAAAAAAAAACTTGACAGTTAATGTGCTAAACAGATACATCATAAATTTCATTTCATGTTTTTATATTAAGACGTTATGGTAGTTGACCTACCCTTGGTAATGATGTTTGTGGCGGTAAAGCTGTGTTTGTGCTGGGCAGCCTTGGAGGCTGGGCCGGTTCTGTCACTTGGGCTTGAGGATTAGGTACGCTCTGTCCACCAGCTTGTAAATAAGTCGATAGGAATGGTTGATGGTGGATCATTAGCTGCTGTGCCCGTACCAACTGCTGCTGAATGCGCTGCAACTCTTCTTGTTGACTGTGAATCTTCTCTTGGATTATGTGATGCCGTTGTAAGAGCTGTTCCTGTAGCTGTAGTTGAATCACTGCCATTTCCTCCTGGGTTATGCCCTCCTCTGGCTGGCCTGGGCTCATAGCATTAGCATTTACAGGCTGAATAAAAATTGACCAAAAATATTACTTTCAATTTAACCTTATTTTTCGCTTCGTCCACAATCAGCAATTCTAATTTTTTTTTTGTTAATATGAACATCGCACCATCTAAATAAGAGTCGCAGCAGAGGCAAATAGTTGATCCCTTGAGACCTACACAGTCTCCTACCGTGACCTTCACCATCTTTATCCAAACAATTAAATCTAATTGATATGCGCACTCTGAATAACCACTTACCTCTACAGTAATTTTGATTTAATTTCATGTTTTTTGATAGTGTCCCCTCTCCCAGACATAAAAGTAAAAATATATCTTATGACCTATTTGCTGTTGGTTGGATGTTGTTGAAATAAATAAATAAATCAGTAGTTAAGAGTTAAGTGTCAGTACTTACTGAATATTCTGAACTTGAGATTGAAACAGAGTCGTAACTCTTAACACTCTGGTTTTCAACTACAGAAAAACAAACAATCAAGCACTTAACAATATTTTTTTATTAATAATAACAATAATAATAATAATAATAATAATAATAATAATATGTTAAACTTACATACTGCCCTCCTCTGAGAAAAGGCATTAAGTACATTTTTTTTAAATTGAGATATGTAACTCCTGAATGTCTCTATGACCTTATTTCATCAGAAATTCCAAAAAAAATGTCTGGATATATGAAATTTTATTGGGCATTATTTGCAAATTTCACTACAAATACTCCTTGAATGCTTGACTTCACGCAGGACTGATAGTATCCAATAATCACTTAACAATATTTTTTATTAATAATAATAATAATAATAATAATAATAATGATAATAATAATAATAATAATAATAATAATAATAATAATAATAATAATATGTTAAACTTATACAGCGCTGCATGCTAAGCAATTCACATTAATACTTCGGTCACTGGATCAAATACATATGGAACAAATACTCAGTTACTCAAACAAATGCTCCCACGAATCACAGGCAATTTATCCAATTTAACATTTGAAGAAATCAAAAGTGTATTACATTATTCAATTCAATTTTATTCAAAAACACCCCCAAGAAAGAGAACAGAGAAAATACAGAAGAAAAACAAACTATTATGGAATAAAAAACCATCCATCAACAGATCAATCCAGAACAACAATTCATGAAATGGAATCCCACGCAGTACCAGTAAAATAACTCATATGACATCGATAATGAGATAGAAATCCTCTCAAGAGGTCACTATTATAATTTTCAGAATAATGTAAAATAATACTAATACTGTCTCAGATTCCATACCAAATTACTTTTTACATTTTTTTTTTTTTTTTTACAAAAAAGAGTGAGTATTGCTTATCAAGACAAACTTTTGCGAATGAAGACAAATTATCCTTACAAGTTGACATTACTCTGTCAATTACAGTCCTCTTTTAGGTGGTATCACTATTGGTTTCGCACTTAACTAAATGTAAGTAAAATCTTCTGGAAATGGAAGAATTATTAAACATTTGGAAAAAAGGTCTTAACGTCATCAATCTTGGAGATTTCAAGAGCAATTAATACGTTGGCGGTTCTGTAATAGTAAGGAAAACCGAGAGATGCTTTAACCCTTATCGTGCCGTAGGCGCAATAGTGCGACAGCAAAAAATTTACCGTTGAATGCCCTAGGCACACTAGTGCGACACATCCAAGTATACGTGAATTTCGCCCTCTATACTGTCTATATATCATTCTGATGCTCATTTGTTTTTGCATCCGGGTTACTTACACTTTGAACTTCTCGAATAAACAAAAATCTTGACAACTTTTATTGAAAAATATTTTATAAATCAAACAAAATGTCAACTTAAGTTTCAGTATGGCTGCGCAGCAGCGATATAATGTGGAACAAGCCATACACAAAGTTTTTGATGATAATAGTGTGGATAGAGACCAGGTACATTTTTGTGGAATTATAATTGTGTTTCTGTAGGCTAGTGAGAGTGATGAGAGTGATGGTTATGATGGGGAAGAAGCTAATATCGCCGGTGGTGCAGCGGGGACGAGGTAGGACTAGGGACTAGCCTAGGCCTAGACGAAGTTAGGCCCAGCCTATACAAAGAAATAGGCCAAATTGGATGGCGAAAACAGAACATTTCCATGATTGTAAAACAATTTTTTTTTACAAACCAGTTTCACATATAGAACATATGTGCTATGAGGATTATTTTTTTTATAAATAGTTTTTTGTTTAGGGTTCAAGAAATATGTAAAAATTTCATTTAAAGAGAGATACTAATTTCTGCTGTGTAATTATGTAGTTTTGTGAAAGTAAATTGGCATGCCAAAATGTCACGCACCAGCGATTTTCAGGGTTAATAAGTTTACTTTGACATTTTACATGCTCAGAACACAGCGACTTTGATAGGTCGATACATTGGCAGCCATAAGTTAAAATTGGAGAGAGGTTTCAAACATGTGACTGTAAGGAATAAACACCGTGTTGATATTTGTGAACTCTAATATGTACATCACTTTTAAGTTTACCACAGAGTTAAACACAAGGTATGTGATAGAATCGGAAACATTGAGCATTCCCCCATACTCCAACTGGGAGCAGGGGAAAATAATGCTTGCCAAAAGTAACACAATCGGATTTGGTTTGATTAAAATTTTATATTTGACAGTTCAAAAGTTTGATATTTTAACCTACTGTAGTGGTGTTTATATGTTATTGCTGCGAAGCAGCCAATTCATATTCTTGACAGCAATTTGACCTCTGAAAGGTCATTGTTTGTCAAAAATCAATCGCTTGAGACAACTGAAAAGCGGAGTTTCCTTCTTTCGTTCTGCCGGGTAAAATCAATTACTTTAGGCGACGTTTGTAGACTAACCTACTCGTACAAACGTCGGCATGTCGCGACGCTGGAGTACTATTCAGGGTTTTTACTATATTTCTAGGTTTCCTATTTCTACGTTTAATCGGCTCATGTCTCAGCCACAATATTTTGAGAACAATATTATTTACGAACCCAGATAAACTTATTTACTAGCCTATTTCAACGTTGTAGACTGGCATAGTGTTTGCGGAAATAAATACCATTTTATGCGCAGATCGATTCGCCAGCAGCGAGTCATCGCCAGCAGCAGCGAGCCATCGCCAGCAGAGAGATGTCACTGCAGCAAAACACTATTGTACCAACGCTGTTCTAATAATGGGTCGTCTTCGTGCTCATATTATTTGTTATATTTTTATTATTCATTATTTTCACTTGACTCGCATAAATAATTTTGTTCGAAGAACATTTTATGCAGTTGTACTTCGCAGCACTTCACTTGCAATTTGCAATTTCTAGTATATATACTATCTATATATAATCTGACAAAATTTTAACATCATCTAGAAACCTCTCCCCGATGTCAGCAAATGTTCGACTAAGTGAGTTAAATTAGTACTAAAAATTACCATCACGATTTCATTGGAATATAAGAATTTAGTTCCAATTTCCCATTTTCCGTCCCACGAACGCATGTGCTTGCGCTATTTTTTTGTGGGACCTTAGCAAACAATATATCCAAGGGGCAGGTCTTACTGAAAGATCCATTGGCCTGAGTGGGAATCAAATGTCCTTACATTTGAGAGACCCAATCGAAACCTTTCTGCCAAACACTCCCACAAATTACTTTATTTTCATAATTCCTAACAAGACTAGGGATCGAGAACATAAACACCCTTCTCAGGACAGGACGTTTCGGATGGTTTGGAGGAGGATTCTTGGAATGGGAAGTGTTAAAGTAATTGGTGGGGACCTGATGTTCAAGGATTAAAAGGGGAAGAAGCACTAAACTGGGATCCATGTAGAACTGCTATTCACGGCAATCCGGTCAACCCATGTAAACGTGGAAATGAGGCTGCTAAATGGAAATGATAAAACAATGATGATGATGAAATATTTACTTTAAATGCCTGATAAATATATAAATAAATGTTATTTAAATACCTCCACACTGAAATTGATTTTCATTCTCTTGAAACGATTTTGACACCGTATTATTTTGAACGTTATGCGGCGTGGTATATGTCATCTTTTTTGATGAGGATACTGGAATGGATGCATCTGTTGACATACACGTTCTAGATGAGGTTGATTCCCAGTCACAGTTACCTTCCGAGGTGGACCCATCCACGCTCATTAACTGGTCCTCTTCTACACAGATCTCACGATTAAATATCTCTCGTACCTCGGCATAACTTATTGAGAAAAAAATATTTTCCTTAAATATGTCATACAACAGTTTATTTAGCTTTTTGATTTAAATATACTTTTTTAAAGTGCATTATGGACAATGAGAAAATTTAGTATTTCTTTTATATTTAATCTAGGTAATGGCTCCCACAATAAATATGCAATAAATTACTACAAGTGTATCTTGTCAAATAGTAATTATGTGTTGATTATAGGCTTATTATATTGACCAATGACCAATAATAATAATAATAATAATAATAATAATAATAATAATAATAATAATAATAATAATAATAATAATATGTGGTTATAAAGTTAAACTTTTAGGGGAATATCTTTTGTGTTATTTTCCCATTAACGTTGTTTTTTTAATTGTTCTCTAATTTCTCCAATGTCTAAGTTCCCCTTAAGGTAGGTTTCAGTAACATAATAACAATAATAATAACAATAATAATAATAATAATAACAAAGAAAATAACAGTAATAATTATTACAATAACAATAAAAAAAATTAATAAAACTAAATACAGCCATGATCCTTACTTATTCTAAAGCTCTGTCTTGATTAAATTTTTTATGACAAAAAAAACACTGTTGTATGCCCATATATAGTCATGATTTGCACATATGGTCATGATGTCAGATTTCATCATGACCATATTAGGAAATTCACATGATTTTTTCAGATTTACTGGGAAAAAAAATGTAATACTTAGCACACATACATTTTTTTTTCATAAGAACACAATAAATATATGACGTGTATAATCTTTATGAAAATGGAAAAAATTATGATGTGAGAATGTCATCAATCAATCATTAATAAATTATGTACTCATTTGAGTGGGAGGGTGATCACAAAAAAGCGTATGTTTTGTACTCTCCGGAAAATAATGAATGACCAATAATAACAAAAATAGTAAGCAAATAAGCACCGTAGTTCCACCCCACCACCCATCTTCCCAGGGTGGGCTTATATCCAAGGAAATATCCAAGGAATTCCTTTTTTTAATCAAATGGCAATTCTTCAGCATTGTATGCCTAATTAAAAGCTAATATTTGATGTTTTTTTTTTTAGAGAATAGTTGAAAAGCCGTAAACTCACTGCGTTGTACGATGAATCCACATTTGCTTCCGGCTGGCAATAGACTAAGCAACGCCGTCTGATGATTGTCAGTTGCAATCTGAACGGATCCTCATTAAAAAGTTGGGTCCATGTCTTCGCGTGTGGTCTTCATTGCCGTCGCACGCAGTGAGTAACCGGCTTAAGTCATGCACTGGGCTTTTGCCCGAGAAAACGCTGTTACATAAAATATGGACATGAGGATCTACGGTATATGACAATACTGTAAATTACTTACTTGACAACTACGTGAGCACAAACAATAAATTCTGGCTTTGAGTTCCACTGATTGTAGGTAATATAAAAACGGGTTTTAAGCCATATCCACTCTTGGCCCTTTGTTAGGAATCGATAGTAGGACGACGTTCCCTCACTCGTTTGCATCACTATGAAATACGGTAGAACCAAATGATAAGAAATGGTGGTGTACGCCCTAATCACAAACATTCTCAACAAAGGGGTTTCAGGTTGAATGAAGTCTCATTGTGAGGTTCAAATGAACTTTCTTTAGGCAAGACTTTTTTTTATAACATGTTTAGTGAACCCGCCGCTCGCCAATAATAATGATTTCGAATAAAAATACAATATTATTTTTGGCCAACTAGCACACCCGCCACTACTAAAAAAAAATGTTTATTACGCCCGCCGCTGTCTTTAAATTTTATTTCCTCTCTGCAAGCTGACACCCAACGGCACTCCATGAGAAAACTGATAATGAAGTAGTAAAACAAATTACGAATTTGCAGGAGATGGGTTAAAATTTTCCTGGAGACTTTTACTTGCTTGCGGGAGTGCGGAGGGGCGTCTTGATCCCGTATTGAGGAATGAAAATCAAAATCGTGTTCACTACACTTCAATGCTTGAGCTTAACATACGGGAAAATTAATAGAGTTCATTTAAAATTGAGGGCGTCCTCTTCTTGACTACCGATACACAACTCTCCATTTTTGGAACATCGGATACATTGGAGTTAGTGCTCTGGTATTCTTAATAGGGAGCATTCGATTTGTGCAACGACGTGACACTAGAACGGAATCACCCATGCGTGACTGTCCTACATGGCGTCCTACGTTCTCTGCATACGTAGATTTGGCCAAATTGCGTTCCAGAATCTACTCGATAAGGTAACCTGAACGTTCTCGCATGCGCAGATGACTTTTAGTGACGTCATTACGTTCTACGCAATCGAAAGCTCCCGAATATAACTCTACGTACCTTTCGAGCACCATCAGGGCACTTTGTTTACAACAACCATTCATAGAGCATACGTGCTAGAATTACATTAGATCTGCCAAGTGTCACGCATTCAGCGTGAATGTCACATTTTTTTAACATAAACATTGCAGGTCTGTAACTTTAAGTTTAATATGTTTCACTTGCAAAAAAAATGTAAGTAAATATTTGCCGAGCTTATCCCCAGTTTTAAGTAGCGTGAAGCAAAAGAGACTGTAATGCGCCACCTGGGTGGATCGCTAGTTACTAGGTTATTCCCACCCATTTATACAGCTAGGTAGTTTGAAGCAATAGATAAAGTGCCTTGCTTAAGTACACCAGCAAAATGCACAGAAAGGTATTGAAACCCCAACCTTGAGGATGGGAATCCAAACCGTTGGCACTGCGCCAAAAAAAATACCAAAAGGTTAACTGGTCAACTACTTACATGCTTCGTGCCACTTGGTAATCTTACTCAAATCATCCTGATGATAATAGTCATACACTGAGGTACCCAATACTTCAAAAGGCAAATACCCAATGACTGGGGGCGCTCTGCAAACAATATCAAACCAAGTTGCATTAACAAAACAGAAACAGTCACCAACACAAATGACAACAAACATATTTAAAAAACAAAAACAACAATAATAATAATAATAACTCGAATACTATGTCTGTTGGTTAAACAGAAAATATGGCTTTTTTTCACTGAATAATGTTGAAATTGTATAGTTAAAATATAATTAAATGTATATTAAAAACAGGGATTTCAAAAGTTTTGGAAGTAGGAGGTTGAATCTGAAAAGTAGCAGACGCACAATTTATCATCAAAGAGTTCAGAGTGGGGGGGGGGTGGCGTGGTCCGGAAAATTTTTTTCTAGATGCCTGGAAATGGCCTCTCCTGCATTCTTTGAGCTCTGTTTGACATGTTTTATGGACATATTTTATTAAACAAAATAATGTTTTTTGTAAGATTTTTTGTTTTTATTCAGCTGGTCATAATGTTGAGTTGTACCATACTGTACTAATATAACAGACATATAATACAAAAGTAATAATTTGTAATAAGTGAATTTATTATTTTTAAAAAATCCAAAATGGCTGATATGACATTTTTGAAGTACAGTAAAACATTTGGTTTCTGCAAGGTAGGTATTGTAGTAACAGGCCTGGAGAACCATCTGTTTAACATACTGTGGAAAATAATAAATAGAAGTATATAAAGGTACTTGTTGCATATCATTTGTGTGGTTGCTCCTGGATATAATCAGCTACAACCTTATCATGAGTTGGAATCTGAAAAATAACAATATAAAACAAATAAATAAAAGCATCACTAAATACATTTTTGAACAAATCTGGCTAGGTCTGTATTAAATCCAGTGAAAAACTTATTATATAATGTATTTAATTATTATATTTTTATAATTATTATTATTAGTACATTATAATAACCAAATCATTGCAACATGTATAAGCTTATATAAGCCAATAGGTCTTCAACATGTGGCTGGACATCATCTTCAGCTACATGATCATCATAATTGCTAAAATCATCATCTTGAAAAAAATTAATGATTTTTTTTTTAAAGCTTTAAAAAATGCCATTACCAGTAGTAATTACAGTACTACTAATCCTGGTAGAGAAGACTAGATAGCCAAGAGTTAAATTACAATTGTCAGGTCGGCCCATGTCAGTGACATGTTGTTAATTTGTTTTGCTTAAATCTATCGTAAGTTTTTATTAGGTTCAATTTACTATGTATGGTGAAATAATCCTTGTAAAGTAAACAATGTGCAGGCTATCCACGATAATTAATTGCTGGAACCGGACGGATCGCATGCACTGACGACAGTGTAGTACTATTAATTAATATTACTACCCTATATTCTAACTCAACCTATTTCTATATTCGATATTTTAATACTCTACTCTGCCAGCCTCTTCTTCTAGGCACTAGATATCCTAGCTAGACTAGTTAATTAATGAATCAGCAAAACCCTGCGGGCCTTTCCAGAGGCCCAGCAATCGTCATTCATGGTCAGACTCATGAATCATTTTGGTTGTTTTGTTAATTCACTACCATCACATGTTCATTAAAATACTTACCTTTTTGGCCTTTTTTGAAAACCAGACCTCTGCGAGGGCCAAGGTTCCTATGCGGGCATTCGTAAAATATTGCACTGCTGTATTATCGATGATGTAGACATGGCAACTAACGAGGGAGTGCTCGTGTTAATTTGAGATGACAAACACATTTAAGGGCAGATAGTTTCAGTTTTATCATATGTAATCATGGCAATCATCAGGTGCTAAAAGTACCTCATGAAACAGCCTGTAGTGCAATAAAATGTTGAATTTGTAACCAAGCATCATCTTGTTTTGATTTTATATTGTTCTGCTTATGCATCGAGCACTGTTGTTTTTATATTTATATATATATATATATATATATATATACATATATGCATATATATATATATATATATATATATATATATATATATATATATATATATATATAT
>NW_022728671.1:401326-406832 GCF_011630105.1 Anneissia japonica | reverse complement strand
AGATGGGTATAAGAGACAGAGTGGAATGCATTGCCTATGGAGATAGCGTTTTGACAGTTAAACGGGAAAAAACACCTAAACCTTAACTCTGCAAGTTTGATACACCCTCTGCCTGCTGCAACCAAAGATTGGCGAGAAAACGGTCAAAGAAGCGAAAGCTTTAAGAAGGCCTGAAAAATCAAAAATATGTAATCACTTACCGATGATCTAGAAATAAAAATTTCCAATCAAGACTATGTCTGGACGTGAATTCATTTCCTTTTTCTGTGAAGGTAGCCATCTCACGACTTAATTGTGTCTTCTCTAGTCGCACCGTTGCCACGAAGCACACGCCGGACTTGATGCTTTCACCTAGTAATGCTATGGGAAAAGATGCTAATTACTTTAATTCATATGATTCATTTCCGATTTACCTATTTTATTTCATTCTCAATGGTTAAAACAGCAATAATTTATATAGTCAAATAATACCAAGACAGCCTCATTCACCTTTCATTTTACGCTTCCAAACATGTAACTTTCCTGTGTCTTAAAATGAGGTCATTTAACAGCTCAGTGATCTAAATTATAATAAAATGTTATCATTTGCATTATGATGAATCATTGAAAGATATACGTTTGCATAAAATTGCGATAAACCTAAACCATTTTTAATTTGGAAGGAAAATACTATAACCAGGGTATACCATGCCCTAGATATAATACAGACCCTAGGCATCATCCCTGGATACACCAACCCTGGATATTTCTCCCCTGGATACACCATCCCTTGATATTTCACCCGTGGATACACTATCCCTAGATATTCAACCCCGGGATACACCACCCCTGGATATAAAATTCCTGCATATGGCACCAATTAAACACAGCAATATCTGGATAGCGCATGCTCAAGATACCCCTGAACTGATCTTACCTTCAGACCTATTGTTGAGCCCCATCCCTGGATATACCAGGCCCGTATCCAGGGGGGGGGGGGTGCGTTGGGTGTGTACACACCCCCCCAAATCGAAAAACGTCCACTTAAAAGCAGAATTGATTTTGAATTTTTATCCGTAATGGTTACGAATTTATCCAGTAGTATTTTTCATTTGGGAAACAATTTGCTTGTTTCTCCATGTCCTCCACTGGTAAATTTTTGATAGGCCCTATCGCTGTGTTCACGGACAAATAGAGGTTAACATGATAAAATGCCTTCAAATTAGTCTACTAGGATGTAAGAAAGCAAAATTTTTTTGCCCAGGGCCCCCGACCGGGAGCCCTGGGCGGCCCCCTGTCCCCCAGCCTGGTTGCTTGCTGCGCTCGCAAAATGCACCCCCTCCCCATTCAAAAAGCTGGATACGGGCCTGTATACCACCACGGATATACCACCCCTGGATACACCATCCCTGTATATGCTACCAACTAAATACACCAATATCACGCACAAGATACAATTGAACTGATCTTACCTTCAGACCTACTGTTGAGCTTCTGAAAACTGCCACTAACATTAACTTTGTCGTAACTTGGTTCCTTATTCACATCCATTGAGCCACGTTGCATATAACAGTCAAATGTGTGCGCTTTGTTAAGGACCACTGGTTCCTCTGCTTTGTCGTATGCCAATGATAATATTTTGAAAATATCAGGCCGGCTGTCTTCATGCACTAGCTCATAGATGGTTCTGTTTTCTAGATCTTTCTAGAGTTTAAAAATAAATGGTTTAGACAATTAAAAATTTAACATTATAAAAATTGGTAAGATCTATTAAATTATCTATCATATTATTTTTAAATAAAACAATGGTTAGCTTTATAGTTGACCTACTAGAATAGATTTTGCTTTTTTGCTTTCTGTACAGCACATAGAGACCTCTAGACTTGCCACAAGTCTCATTCTCTGTACAGCACATAGAGACCTCTAGACTTGCCACAAGTTTCTTTCTGTACAGCACATAGAGATCTCTAGACTTGCCACAAGTCTCTTTCTGTGCAGCACATAGAGACCTCTAGACTTGCCACAAGTCTCTTTCTGTGCAGCACATTGAGACCTCTAGACTTGCCACAAGTCTCTTTCTGTGCAGCACATAGAGACCTCTAGACTTGCCACAAGTCTCTTTCTGTACAGCACATAGAGACCTCTAGACTTGCCACAAGTCTCTTTCTCTGTACAGCACATACAGACCTCTAGAATTGCCACAAGTTTCTTTCTGTACAGCACATAGAGACCTCTAGACTTGCCACAAGTCTCTTTCTGTGAGGCACATAGAGACCTCTAGACTTGCCACAAGTCTCTTTCTGTGCAGCACATAGAGACCTCTAGACTTGCCACAAGTCTCTTTCTCTGTACAGCACATAGAGACCTCTAGACTTGCCACAAGTCTCTTTCTGTGCAGCACATACAGACCTCTAGACTTGCCACAAGTCTCTTTCTGTACAGCACATACAGACCTCTAGACTTGCCACAAGTCTCTTTCTGTGCAGCACATAGAGACCTCTAGACTTGCCACAAGTCTCTTTCTCTGTACAGCACATAGAGACCTCTAGACTTGCCACAAGTCTCTTTCTCTGTACAGCACATAGAGACCTCTAGACTTGCCACAAGTCTCTTTCTGTGCAGCATATAGAGACCTCTAGACTTGCCACAAGTCTCTTTCTGTACAGCACATAGAGACCTCTAGACTTGCCACAAGTCTCTAATTTATTGTATTATTTTTCCTAGTATTAGCTAATTTCGGAGAGCACCAACAGCATTAATTTATGTTGAGAAACTTGTTATGTTGTTGAATTTGGATGCGAATCTCAGAAACAGTACAGTATGGAACGCCAAGCAAATAAGTAATATGGAACGCCATTGGTGTCAACATAGATATATTTTTAATAGTTTTCAATGATTAAGACAAAATTAAGAACTGGAACCCAGCCAAAGAGACTACGTATTATGCGCTATAAAAGTCCCTAACCATTACACTTATTACCATTACAATATACCGTATGTGATAATTAGTGCTTTGATTGTGTGTGTTACATTTATTTTACATGTTACTTACTTGCTGTGTCTGAGTCATATGCTGCTATACAAGAAGCATAAATTCAAATTAAAGATAAAGCAGAACAATGTTATTGTCAATCACTTAAAAAATAACTGACTTACTGGCAGGTGACGCAACAAGGATGTTACGCTGTCAGAGGCGTATAGTATTCGTCCTTCAGGATTAAACACAATCATAAAACCATCGAGTGCTTCCAGCATCAACTGACTGAATTCGTCGTCAGAAAGAAAGGATGGTTTCCAGTCTTCTTTGATGGCATTTTTAGCTGACTTAAGTGCAATCTCTGTAATATTAGATGTAATATTAAACAATGTAAGTCTCCTACTTAATCAACAGTTAGGTATACAAAGTACTTAAGCATAAAAGCACTTAAGTATAATCAATACTTTTATACTTGGAAGAGACTTTGTTTATTCCTTGTTTCGCACACAGTAAAACCTTGATTTTACTTAGGTACGGGACCGGCGGACGTACATAAATCGGCGGATTCGCAAAATTGAGGTTGGGTTAAATTTGTGGTGATCTTTGACCTAATACGTACGTAACACTAAAAAATCTAGCCTGTTACCTCTAGCCTGTTACCTAGGCTAGACCTAGCCTCAGAGCCTACGAATAAAACCATGTGTTTAGTGTTTCTATTCATCAATTTACAATGACATAAAGTGTTCAAATAAAACAATGTGTCTAGTGTATTAATTTATCACTTTATATCTTTTATTTAACTAAAGAACATGAAAATATTGCAAGATTACCTATATATATGACAAAGGTAACTTGGGAATTCCCCTTCATGCCTATTATATACAACAGCGCTGCAGTGTTGTCTGGGCCTGCTGAGACAACCCAGAATGAGGTGCACTGCACTGGACAAGCCAACCAATTAATGTTCGTGTACAGTACGTGAAACAAGAAGCATGTGCACTGCTCTGGGCGAGCTAGCCAATTAGCGTTAGTGTACGAAATTATGCCTACTCAGCTTTGTGTAGAAAATTTGACCAGATGATTCTTTCACACGAAGCTAAGGAGGAAAGCAATTATTTTGAGGACCATCGGTAGTTGTTCCTCTCGATCAGTTCACATGGTTTTAGATTATAAAATAACAGCCTGGTGTTAGACTCAATGAACTTTGCTGTTTAATGAAAATACTTTGCATATGGTTTGTTTACTGTTATAGTATTAAAACAACAAGCAGACAGAAAGTATCAAATCTCTTTTTACTTATGGCGGCTCTGAAAAGGGCCATTTGCTTTGAATATTTTCGGGGGTTTTGATGACGTCATCGCCGATATGAGGCGTACGTAAAACTGAGGATTCGTATAACTGGGGTACGTAAAAACAAGGTTCTACTGTAATACTACACCTAACTCATGTGTCGCTAATGTTTACAACCACATTATCTCCCAAACAGTGTCAGATTTCTTAGAAGAGTTTTGTGAACATTTTGTGAAGTTCAAGGCGGTTTTAGAGAGGATAGAAGAGCATTTTAAACTTAAAAGTATCATTAGCACACGACAATCAGAAGGCAAAAAAACATTTCTTGCATTTTTAGTGTCAAAAGCATTTGACACTGTTTGGAGAGAAGGGTTATTCTCAGCTGTTAGTAATATTGGGGTTTAAAGGAAATTTACTCAAAATTATTTAAGAATTTAAAGTTACTTAAAGGTAAAGTTATTTTTCAAGATATAGAAACTGAATTCTTCAATATCGACGAAGGAGTCAAACAGGGCTGTTCACTGTTAATACCTATTTTGTTTTCAATTTTCATCAATCAATTACAAAAACTGATAACAAACAGTAACCTTGGAGTAAATATATTTAATGTTAAAATTGGAGCCTTATTTTGGGTTGATGATAGTGTTAGTCGGTGAAGATGAAAGAGATCTAAAGCCCCTCTCCCACCTAGGTTTATTTCAGCTAAGAGTCGTACGATTTCTACGAGTCAAAACTTGTGATCTTTGGAAAGGACCTATATGAGCTTATTACGTGTTAGCTACGAGTGAGGTACGACTTTATGGAGTTGGTTACGAGTTATGTAGGAATTATGCCGAGCAGAGCACCGAGTTAACTACGAGATTATTAACAAGGTAACAAGTTTGTACCGAATTAGATCTGTCTCTTATACACATCTAGATGTGTATAAGAGACAGGAACTAGTCCATAGGCTTTTTCAGTGTTATTAAAACGTACAGTTTTTTGAAGACTTTTGTCCCTTGTATTTTGAGGAGAAAATTACAGAAAATCTACTGAATATTTGTCTGAATAAATTTATAAAAACACATAAAAAATAGAATAGAATAAAACTACCTGTTGAGCAAAGAACATGTTGTTAACGATTCCATCATCTTCAACAGGAACCTCACTTGAGGATGGCTGGATTTTTCGTCGGGCTCGTCTTTCTTCAATCCATTTAAAAAGGAAAATAAAGCCATACACAGGTCCCTCAATTGACTTCTGAAGGTCGTAAATTTCTTC
>NW_022728671.1:400707-401024 GCF_011630105.1 Anneissia japonica | reverse complement strand
GGTTTATTTCACCTAAGAGTCGTACGATTTCTACGAGTTAAAACTCGTGATCTTTGGAAAGGACCTATATGAGCTTATTACGTGTTAGCTACGAGTGAGGTACGACTTTATGGAGTTGGTTACGAATGTAGGAATTATGCTGAGCAGAGCACCGAGTTAACTACGAGATTATTAACAAGGTAACAAGTTTGTACCGAATTAGATACGAGTTAGGTACGAGCCAACTCGGTGCGCTCGTACTTACTCGTACTCGTTTTTGGGTGCTCGCATCAAACTCGTAGATGACAAAACCGCTGACGAGTATCCAGAGTAGTGTA
>NW_022728671.1:386299-400579 GCF_011630105.1 Anneissia japonica | reverse complement strand
GTTCAGAGCTGCTACGAGTAGGTAAGAGTCCACTCCGAGCTTTCCGAATCGTCCTACGAGTTTTTGCCGAGTTTGCCGAGTTAGCAACTCGGCATTCTCTTGTAACTCGTATGCTGAAAAAACCCCTAGTGGGAGAGGGGCTTAAATCTCACTTCTTAAAGCAGCAAGTGACTTTTCAAGTAACTGGAAACTGAATTTTAATTACAATAAATCTAATGTTCTAATCTAATAAATATGGAAAATGGAAATTAGGTAACAATTTCATTACAGAGACTGACTGCTATAAATATCTTGGAATTTATATCTCTAACACTAACACCGACTCACGACACATAGAAAAGGTTTTAAGAAAAAGTAATAGCATTATAGCATATGTGAAGTCTCACTACAAAATGAATCTCTTCGTTAGAAAATCAAAAGATGAGTTAATATAACATTTTGGTAGATCACGGACACATTATAAGCTTTAATTTGGTCTTTGAATGGCTTCCATAGGATAAATAGATCCAGAGATGTTAGCATTTTAAGTTTAGGTGTATGAGAACCAGGTTTTGAGAAAATCGGCCTCAAAGATAAAGTTATTAAAAAACATTAAAATCAAAATTTTGTAAAAATGTTGCCTTTGACCTATTTTGGAGAATATCTCAATATGATTTCACCAACGATGCGTCTCATTTCGTGGTGAGACCTCACATATAAAGGCAATTATCTATCAGGACAACTTTAACAGAGTCTATTTTGGTGACTTGCTTTGGAGAGTAATAGATTTACCTACTGTACCATCAATTATGGTTGCTCTGTTTGGCTTAGTGGTTGTAAATCCTCAACCGACATAATGAGGACAAATAAAGAAGTATTATTATTATTATTATTATTACCTAAAATGTGTATGTGTCCGTTCATGTTGTAATTAAGTCGGGTGGCATGGCACTGTGGCTGCTACGTGTCCCCAGGTATTAAGCCCAAATTTCTGATTTTTAATTAGAATGAGGACAAGTAAAGAATTGTTATTATTATTATTATTATTAAGATAAGATAAGATTTACTTCTTCGTCATATATACAAAATACATATGAAATTTGCCTTCCTGAGTTGTAAAACAATGATAAAACACACAAAGACACTAAAAAGCATAAAACGAACTAGAATCTAAGAAATCACAGCACAACACAAAAAAATAGGCTCCCAGTGGAAGCATGTGTCTACTGCCTTATACAGGAGTTTTTGATTTTTTAAATTTTATCTTAATAAGTTGCAGATGTGTGTATTATTGTAGGCTATCTGGATTTTTCATGAAAATTTTCTTTCATAATATACTGTATAGGCCTACTACTACAGTATATTGCACTAAAAACACTTTAAAAATAAGTAACTCTTGGAGTTACCACATTATGTCGTTGATCACTACCATGTTCTAGAGGGCGTCCTTCAAATGACGGTAAAATGCGTTCGTGACAAATGCGTGCTGCGTCCTATAACGCGTGTTCGAGCTCCGAACGCTATTCGAGTTCCGAACGCTATTCGATTGTCAATAGAGCACCCCATACCTCGTGGTAGTAGTACCCATCATGCCTAAACCTGATTTACCCTTTTTCGCCATCTTGAGTTGCTACATCATGATATAGTGTCTACACCTCCGTTGGGGGCAGCAGGCACAACAAGGAAAATTCCAAAAATCAGGCATAAAAAAAATTTAACATTTTTTAAAGTTTAAAATTATATAGATAATGTAGAGGGGGATGATGAGATAAGACGTGTTTCAATTTCTGTCTACAAAATTCCTTCTAAAATACTGATTTTACATCCTTCCCGCTATATTTTTGCATTCCAAAAGGAAATATCATTACATTGTTTAATGTATATTTTGCGCGCAGTATATTGGTGAAGTTCATAATCAATAATTTCGTCAAGCAGGAAACTGACCAATGCGAGACCAACACGCTTGCACTACCAACTGACTTGGGGCGTGAAATTCAAAAAATGAGCCGCAAGCTTGACTCGGTATTGAGAAATCAAACATCCATACTAGCAAGATTAGCTGATGTTCAATCAAGAATTAGCACACTTGAATCTGATAAGTTGGACTCGCAAACTGCTACTGACTTTGCTCAAGAATCTGCCATTGAAAACCAAAAGGATATAAGAATTCTTTCTACAAATTTTCAGAAGTTATCTTCTAAAATGAATAGTGAAATTGGACAGACTCTGTCACAAATCCAAAGGGATACACTTAAGCTTTAAAGGCATTCTAAGAGTTATAATCTGAGATTTGGAGGTTTTGATGAAAGTGACATTGATGATCCGAAAAGTATCATTACAACGCATCTACAGCAGAAATTGAACGTTACAGATGTTATGATTGAAAACGTTCATCGTACAGGAAAATTATTGTCAAGTTTTTATACCGTTCTCAAAAACAAGAGATCCTAGTTAAATCTAAAAAAACTAGTAAGCAATAGTGACACCAATGTATATGTTACGGAAGATCTCACCTGGCAGGATGTAAAGAAAAGAAGAAGTTTCAAAGAGGTGATGAGCAAGGCCTACCAAGACGGAAAGCGCCCAGTGTTTAAAAATGGGGAACTTTATATAAATGGTAAAGCTTTATAATAATCGTTAAATACATCTGGGATATACTTTATGTGAATTATACAGTCTGTATGTTTCTAATATTCGATATAGCCATTGTTTCATTATTTGCTCTTACCCATTAATTAGGAATTTAACTTGTAGTTGGAAATCACCTCTGTCTCAGTGTATTTATACTGTCTATATCATTAAATTTGTATGAGAATCCTTGTATTTGTGTTAGTGTTTGTTTTATTATTTTAGTAATTTTGTACTGGTGTATTGTTTTTCCCTTTTTTCTTTTGATGCAAAAAATTGACATCGTCAAATCTTTTTACATATAACTATCTTAAATTATGAGTAATAACCTATTTATATATTTACCATTTCATGACACTGATCTAGGAAACGAGTTAAATGAAAATATAAATGAGTTTTATACCACCATTAATAATATTTACACAAACCCTATCCAAGATTACTATGACGACAAATATGACCAACAGGTAGATATGCTAATTAATCACTTAAACTCCAGATATGCTACTCTTGATCAATGTCGATATTATGTTGATATTCGTAAATTTAATGATTTAGTTAGCTAGTCAAAGAAAACAGCATTATCACTTCTTCATATTAATACAAGAAGTATTAATAATAAATTAGGTCAGTTTCAATATTTGATAAATTCCCTTAACTATAATTTCTCATTAATTGGTTTATCAGAAACCTGGCTCAACGATAAAATGATACATCCATATTTTGATGATTATACATTCCACTCTAGTGCAAGGTTTAACAAACAAGGGGGTGGTGTCGGTTTGTTCATGAAAAATGATATAAAATATACACTAAGAAATGATTTAATGTTACCCAAAGAGGTATGTGATTCGTTTTTTATTGAAATTGTTACCAGTAATAAAAGAAATGTCATTATAGGTGTAATTTACAAACCACCAAATATTAATGTTTAATTGTTTTCAAATAATATGGAACATTTACTCATAAAAATAAATTCCGAAAATAAGAGATGTAACCTAATGGGGGATTTTAACACTGATTTGATAAAATTCGACTGTCATGATCATATTAATAGTTTCTTAAATCTTATTATCTTATTATTATTATTAATCTTATTATTATTCTTTTTTTCCAACTATTTCAAAACCCACCAGAATTACTACTCATAGTGCTACTCTAATCGATAATTTTTTTACTAAACCAATATGATTCCAATATTGTGTCGGGTATACTTATATCTGACATTTCCGACCATTTACCTATTTTTTGTATTGTTGAAAATGATATCTATAATTCTACTGTGGAAACTAATACACCTTATTATTGTATTAAAGATATAAATTCTTTCAGCAGTGAGCTATACCAAGAAGATTGGTCTGCCATTTATAATTGTAATCCTATTTCATCACTTGACTTACTTTCTAAATAGTTTTTTTCAAAATTCATGATAAATACCCGAGTGTAAATAACTTACAGAAAAGAAAGAAATGTAAACAACCCTGCATGTATCCTTTACTTGCTAAATGTAGCGAACTAAACATAAGCTGTACAAGGCATACATGAAGACTCAGAATAGCCAACATAAATTGGCATATAAGAAATATAATAATATTTTTACCAATCTGTGTAGAAAAGCTAAGAAAAAATATTATTTTTTATAAAATAAAAAAAATTAAGGGAAACCTTGAAAGTGTATGGAATGTTATAAACTCTGTGATTAACCCCGGGAAAGAACCAAAGATTTTAAGGATTGGTAATGAAATCATAAGTGACAGAGAATCTATATGTGAACATTTCAATACATATTTTGCTCAAATTGGTTCTTCAATAAATAATATGTCGTCCTGTAATGTAAATCCTCTTTCCTACCTAACAAACCAACCACTTTCTTCTTTTTTTGTAAATCTTGTCTCTGAATCTGAGGTATTTAATGTTATAAATGATCTTGATTCAAATAAATGTTCTGGATACGACCACTTAAATGCTTCTATTTTAAAACAAATTTTACCAATTATCCTAAAACAATTAACTTTCGCTGTAAATGCCTCTTTTTCCTTAGGAATTGCTCCAACCCATTTTAAACTTGCAAAAGTAGTCCCTTCATAAAAAAGGTGATGCTGACTTGTTATCAAATTATAGACCTATATCGATCCTTCCATTATTTTCTAAGATTCTTGAGAAATTGATGCATACCAGATTATACAATTACTTAATTAAAAATAATCTTCTAAATAATCATCAGCATGGATTCAGAAAAGAACATTCAACGTGTCATGCCCTTCTTGAACTTGTAAACTCCATATATAATTCATTTGAAAAGAAAGAATTTTTATTAAGTACATTTATTGATTTAACTAAGGCATTCGATGTAGTAAGCCACGACATCTTACTTTCAAAATTATTTCACTATGGTATTAGGGGTGTTCCATATGAATGGTTCAAAAGTTATCTTGAGAATCGTAAACAATTTGTACAGATCAGTGCTTGTAAATCATCGCCAAATGAAATAACATGTGGTGTGCCACAAGGATCTGTGCTTGGACCGCTGTTATTCTTAATATATGTAAATGACCTGTGTGTTAGTGACACTCTACATGTTGTTTCCTTTAACTCACTACAACATTCAGTTTCTTAAAACGAACTTCGACTAGCACTGCGACTAAATGACGCGAACCTCGACTAAAATGACACCTCCGCAGGCCGATTTTTTTAGTCAGCCTAGGGTCAGGCTAAATCGCCGACTTGAAATATTTTACCCCACTAAAAACATGTTTTTTTTGTAACTCCCGATAAAGTGAAATGAAGAAAAATGATTGTATAGGCAGGTTTGATATATTTTCGGTGTGTTAAACAAGAGACATCAAGTTCAGCTTCAAAAAGGAGAAATTATACGTTTCTTCCAGCCACATGCGATACCGTAGTTCCTGATTTGCAGGAAACCCCCTAGCGCTGCAGTCACGTAGTTTCGCCATAACAACAACAAAGATGGCGCCGCCCTCACTCGGTTCAACTATAACAGTTCTCCAAAGAAAGCAAATTTTCAGTGACTGTTCAAATTCTCTATCATAATATGTTAACAACTAATATAGTTATTATTATAGAAAATTAATTAAGCCAATGATGATCTATTATGAATTATGAGGAAATACGTTTTTGAACCACAGACAGCAGCTTAATATTCATCCGCATTACCGGATCTCTAAAATTTCGTCTGCTATTAAAATTAGCTCTTTTCATTGGTTAGTTTGATAGTTGTTGCTAGCCAGTCGTCTTCAGTTGAACTAAAACAAGGACTTGAATTAGTCGTAGTTAAAACTTCGACTACGTTGTTTGTGAATACAAATTGAGGTTGGAGTTGAAACTAGCACTAAATGAAGTTCTAGTTCGAAGTTCGACCAAAGTTTGTTTTAAGAATACGGGCATTATTTTCATACCTTGTTTCACAAAATTATTTTTTGAAAGATCCTTAAAGGAGAACAGAAAAAAAAATAAAAATAAAATTTTGTTCTTTTATTCAGCAAATCGTTTGCTAAAAAAATCAAGGCAGAGGAGAAAATAAAAGGAAAATTGTATTGGTTATTGTAAGCAATGTACTATGGGATAGTTAAATGCTTTAAATTTATAAAATTGAGTAGAAATATACACACCATATTTTTAGATTTCAAGGCAGCGGCGGGCGTAATAAAAATTTTAAAAACTTTATCTTTTTCTGAAATTTCCAATTTTTTCGTCACTGCGGGTGTGCTAATAGGCCAAAAATAAAATTTATATTTTTATTGGAAATCATCATTATTGGCCGGCGATGGGTTTGTGAAACAAGGCATAAAAAAAGTCTTGCCCAAGAGAAAGAGTTTGAGTTCATGATGAATGGTAAAGAAAACTAAACAAACCATTGTGTGTTTTCAGGAAGCTTATTGTAGCCTTAAGAACTGTAGACTTGTCCATCTTTCTACTCTTTGTCGACACCATCGAGCAGAGCTCCTGGATGAGGCTATTGAACTGGTCTCGCCTCTTCTTCTCACTGACATTTCGAGATATTCTGTGGTGAGATAAAATATGAAGACTTTGTGATATATCCTATACAATATGTATGCTTGAAGGTATGATTAAACAAAAAACATAAAAATATAAAATAAAAACGTCAAGAGTCACTGCACCTCGGAATAGTTCGCTAGATAGACGGCGCATTATAAATGCTGTTTTATTGTTATTATTATTATTTGAACGACGATGGAATTTAAGTAGATGTGAAAATGACAAACGTGAATGTTAAAAATTTTAAACTATTTAACAGGAAACTTAGGCAGGCTAAGGCCATCTACCTTATACTATAAACAGAATTGAAGAATGCTCTAATGACAAAAAGAAACTGTTTAATGTTGTAAAAAATCTTTTAAAAGGTACACCTGTTGTTTCTTTCCCTCCTCATAATGATATGTCTCAGCTGACTGAACTTTTTTGAAAAGATTACAAAGATACATAACCAACTCACTACAACACCTTGTACTCTGACTACCTTGAACTACAGATCCGCCCTTGAAGTACACTCATTCTTTCTCCTCCTTTGATACTGTTGATTGTACTTTTATATATATATATATATATATAGATTTTATACCCACCCGTCTCATTAAATTGTGCTGTTCTTCCATTATCAAGCCCCTTAATCTCTTAGTTAATAAGTCCCTCATGTCTGGCAATGTTCCATCGATATTCAAAACCGCTATTGTGAAACCCATTTTGAAGAAGCTTTCTCTTGACTCCGGCTTGCTCCAGAATTTTAGACCTATTTCAAACCTTCCTTTTCTTGTTAAGCTTATTGAAAAAGTAGTATTTAATCAATTATCATTATATCTTTCCAATTTCCAGCTCTTAAATCCGTATCAATCAGCTTATAGAGTACGTCATAGTACCGAAACTGCACTTACAAAAGTACATAATGATATTGTCTGTTCTCTTGATCATAAACGTGCTGTGGTTCTCGTTATGTTAGATCTATCGTCTGCATTTGACACTGTCGATCATAACATTCTTTTACATCGTCTTTTCTTTCATTATGGAGTATCAGGCTGCGCCCTTAATTGGTTTCGTTCTTATTTACTTGGTCGTACCCAGTGCGTGGAAATAAATAATATTAAATCTGCTCCAAAGAACCTTAACTGTGGAATTCACCAGTGGTCCATCTAGGACCTCTGCTTTTCTCCCTTTATATACAGTATCTCCTCTAACTGAAATTATCAAGAAAAACAACTTACATTACCATTTGTACGCTGACGACATACAAATTTACATTCACTTTTTTACCCCTCTGAATCCCTCTTAATAACGCAACGACTGGAAAAATGTCTGTCTGAAATTTTGATCCTGGTTATCTGCTAATATGCTCATGCTTAACAATACAAAACCTGAATTCATTATATTCTGCACTAAGCACATTAGTCATATCACTAAAAACAGTTAATTTCCACCTACAGCAATATTGCTAACATCAGGAACTATCTCTCTAAGGACACTCTGCCACTTTAATCAATGCCTCTGATTATTGTAACTCTCTTTTCTCTGCGCTACCTAAAGCTCAGTTAAACAGGTTACAACGCCTCCAGAACACTGCCGCACGTATTATAACACTTACCAATAGACGATCGCACATATCTCCCATCATCTATAATTTGCACTGACTTCCAATTAATTCACGAATAAAGTATAAAATTCTGCTACTAACTTTTAAAGCACCACAACTCCAACAACCCACTTACCTACTTGAACTCCTTCCTAAATATGTCTCCTTATCCTCGCCCTCTGTTCTTCTGACCTTAATTTGCTCATTGTTCCAAGAGTTAACACCAAATCCTACGGCCACAGATCATTTTTATTTTCAGCTGCCACACTTTGGAACTCCCTCCCAAAACATATTACCGACTCAACTTCAGTTGTTATATTTAAGACCAAACTCAAAACCCACCTTTTTAACATCTGAACATGCTCAGCGCCTTTGACTTTTACTTCGGTTTAGTGATATTGGCGCTTTATTAAATTAAATAATTATTTTTAATTATTATTAGTATTATTATTATATTATTATTATTGGTGATCCACTTCTTGAGCGGATCACTTCTTGTTAATGTCAGGATCATCATCATTTTTTTGGTGATCCGCTTCACGAGCGGATCCCCTCTTGTTATTGTCAGGATCATCTTTTTTTTCTTTATTTTTTTATTCTTTCTTTCTCCTCATTTCCTGTTTGCACGCTATCTAAAAATTGTTGTGAGCTACAAACATGCTCACTTCAACGAACATTTGGCTTGGCATAGTCAATGTGACCTGTTCAATGTGCACAGTCATGCCTGACGTCATCTACGCGCAATTTTACGTGTTTCACATTATCGTTCATATCACCGTAACCATTCTTCATTTCTGAATCATATTTAATGGCCATATACTTCAGGTCAAGGTTGAATATCAGGTACCTTAATTTTCCGTTTGCGTGTCTTAGCGTGCGCGTACGTGTGCGTCAACATTTGTATATAGTATGCTAAAATTATGCCTATTTTTAATCAGTTATAGCTCATTAGGATGAAAGGTGACCCCCAATTTTATTACATATTGTGAAAGCACATGAGTTGTAGATATGATTTTATAGATCATTATGGCTGATCGGACATTGTGATATCATCATATTGCCATTTAAATTTTAAAAAACTGCATTTTTATTTATAAGGTCTTTATTTTCAAACTGATTTGAATGTATCTCGCTTATTCTTGTTCGATCGTCTCCCACCTGTGAGTATGTTATAGCTGAGACAAATCTCTTTTGAAAGCGTCCCTATATTTTTCATTTTGATCATGTGATCATGGTAAAAAAAAAATGAATTTTTGGAGCCCTTTTATCTCTCTTTCTTAAAATACCACAACAGAGGGAGACAGACTATATTTCGACGCTATCAGACTGATATATAGGTTATATGAAGGGTAAATTCATGTGGCATTACCAATTAACAGGCGGTTTTAAAAACACAGACAATATTTAATTTCGTGTGCCGTTACCGTCCACGCACACATCGTGACGTGCGCGTGCGTTAAAATTTGAAAATTCTCAATATCACTGTTCAAATAATTTAAAGAACGTTTCAGGTCATTTTTAGCATTCCAAAACTTTCATAAATTTATGCGCTGCATCTTCACTTTAACGCGCACAGCACGTAATGAAGCTGGAAATTACGTTTTGTTACATATTTTGGGTTCCTGACACTTTATTCATATCAAGAGTCAACTCTTTGTACCATTACCGTGCTCACCGGCGTCAAGGCATGCGCGTCCGCATGTGTAAATCTTTTAAAATGTTCAAAATTATTCTTTTTTAAATAACTAATTACAGCATATTTTAGAATATTATAAAACTTTTCAATCAGCACCGCGCGCGCTTCTTGATTGTCAAAGTACGGCGGATCACCAAACTCGTCCTCAGTGACGAGTTCAAATCTAGTTCCAATGCTCAATACTCAATAGAATCATTTGTCATATATACATGAATTAGTTATTATTATTATAGTATTATTATTATAGTATTATTATTATTATGATTTCTTAAAGGGGAGCTTCCACTTTTTTCCACAATCATCTCAGTCCCACCATGGTTGAGGTTAATTTAGAATTTATAACACCTTAGATGTGTGGAAAAAAACAAAATGCAAAATTTAAAATGTTTTTAATTTCAACAACTTTTAAATTCAAATGCTACTTTTTTTTAATGACACTATACCAAGTAAGGCCCCATCTAGTCAGATGTTTCAAGTGCATGTTACACTTTCAGTACTTGGTGTCTTGTCATCCTGTAAAAGGAATCCATAAGAGGGGGGTGGGGGTTCCTATAATAATAATAATATATATTATATATTATATTATGTTGTTTTATGTATGATAAAAGCAATCAAAAAAAAAAAAAAAAAAAAATAATAATAATAATAATAATAATAATATACTTTTTTTTTACACGGATACACTTGATTCACCCAAGGGTGTTTTTCGTCAAGGCCGTGCAAGGCCATGTAAAGTAACAAAATATAAGGAAAATATAAAATTAAAATAACAATATGAAAACACCATTTAAACAAAAGGTTACCAAGAAGCAAAAAAGGGTGGAGAGTAAGTAGCTAGAGGATAGGTGCCCTAGTAGAATCAAGGGAAAGAACAAAGGTTTGTGGGGGTCAGGTGGCCAGGTTCCTGAAATATTCTAGCAGGCTAGAAATAAATCACCAATTGGCTGCTTTAGTTGCAGTTGGCTATTTTGGTCAGAAGGTATTAAAGATTACATTATAAAAAAAACCTACAAATTAGTCTTCAAAAATTTTTTAAAAAACCCTAATTTTTCCAACGGAATTTGGCCCCTGGAACCAACCTGGGAACCTTTGCTTCATATGCCAAGTGCTTACCAGGCCCACCCAAAGTTCAAACCATGCCTCCGTCTATGCATTGTTGCATAATATTGCCAAATGAAACCAGAACAACACCGCCCAATTATTTATATTGTAAGATCACACAGTGTGAATGGGTCGACAAAGATTTGGAGAAGCAACCTGGCAACTACTCCATAATGGACCAAAACATTATGTGAAGAGTATAGTACATTAAAAAATAGATTTAAAACCTACTGTATGTCAGGCAGATCAATTTACTTAGCAGTCACCAATTAGCAAGCAAGATACACTCAGATTCCATTTAATACAAAACAATACTGTTTAAATGTATTAAAGATTGTACTAGGTGATTTTTTTTTAAAAGTGAACTGCAAAAAATTTAAAGAACACACTTTGTCCGGTATGGTTACGATCCCATGAAAAACAATACCTTTGATTGGCTGAGCTTAGCATGTAGGCCTCCATGACCACAGAAACCGGCTGTTCACAGGCAGTGTTTGTTATTCAATGCTTGACTAAACATGGGGATTTCTATACACAAGACACACATGCACATGGTTTGTTGTTGACTGTAAAGGGCGGCAGACTGGGATTATGTCATTGATTATCTCTTATGGAATTTTGCATAAATACAGCAGCTTACAGACAGGCAGAGAGCTGATTAACTGAATGCCATACTGTCATACTAGACTTCTTATTTACACATGTTGATACACATCACATGTTTATCTCCATTTTGTATATATAAAGGGCAGCAGACAAAATATAAGACATCGCCAATACAGGGAAATGGTGAACAGACGTCGACAATCGTATTGGGTATAAAATCATAATAAACCGTTGAGGGCGCTAATTTCCTATCTTTATACATAGCAATCATGGCCGCTTCTCAATGTTTTTGTTGTGATACCCATGATTCTTGCTGTATTGTAATTTCGAACGGAACTTTAAAAAATCACTAGTAGATATTCCAAAATTTAATCCGCTCACTATGAGCGATTGGATATCTAAGGAGTAAAAGAGACGGATGGGAAATCGTGGACTTTTACGTACTAACGGTGGGGTGATTGCCGACACGCCTATGGTGACGGATGAAAAATAAAACTTTAACAAAGTTGTGTAAAAGTAAAATAGACTTTTTACCAAAATCAACTACAGTATTAATTATTGTTAGACCAGCCCAAGGTTGGGTAGTACTAAAGTGCGAGGCAGCGAGGCAAAACGACGATTCATGCGAGGCGTCGTTTTACCATTCCCAAAAGTGCGAGGCATAACAACGATTCATGCGAGCCATCGTTTTACATCGAAATATGTGCAGAGAACAACGAAAATCCAATGTAAAAGTAATATTACATACTATTTAATAATTATGCGTGATAGTCATTGTCAAATTTGCTACTTAATTTGATTTGCAACCACAGTGGATTTATTTTTCTCCGTCTAGGCTTAGGCTATATACTATATAGTCAGTAACATCGCTGATCACAGGGGGGATCCAGGATCTGCTGCATTCCCATACAATTAGGGCAGAAATTATAGAGGGCGCTATTTAAGGTCAGTTTAGTGAGCTGTTAAATATGAATATGCATAAACATGACCTAAGTTCGGTGTTTGTAAAGACCACCGGTAACAACGTCCGAGTTGCTATTATAAGCGTACGTTGGAAATTGAAGATTTATGTACAAGAATACTGGATGCTAAAAAACCAAATATCATACTTTGTTGTGCAATAGTAGTAGTAGGCCTATTGATTTGCGCTACGAGGGATGCACGAGGCATGAATAGCTACATTATATTGTATTTTTCAGTAGGCCAACAAAACTTTCATTTAATTGGTAATTATTAATTTAGGTCTTGCTTGCTGTAATTATTTCTCTACTACGATAATACGATCACTAAACTGACATTAATAGCGCCCTCTATAATTTCTGCCTAATTGTATGGGAATAAAAAATAATGCAGCAGATCCTGGATCCGCCCCTGTGATCAGCGATGTTACTGACTATATAGCCTAGGCCTAGGCAGAGAAAAATAAATCCACTGTGGTAGCAAATCAAATTAAGTAGCAATTTGACAATGACTATCACGCATAATTATTAAATAGTATGTAATATTACGTTTACATTGGATTTTCATTGTTCTCTGCACATCTTTCGATGTAAAACAATGCCTCGCATGAATCGTTGTTATACCACGCACTTTTGGCAATGGCAAAACGATGCCTCGCATGAATCGTCGTTTTGCCTTGCTGCCTCGCATGCCTCGCTGCCTCGCACTTTAGTACTACTCCCCAAGCTGCCACGTCTAGTCTACAGTAGGCTACAACCAGTAGGCTACAACCGAATACCCCTACAACCAGTAGGCTACAACCGAATACCCCTACAACCAGTAGGCTACAACCAGTAGGCTACAACCGAATACCCCTACAACCAGTAGGCTACAACCGAATACCCCTACAACCAGTAGGCTACAACCAGTAGGCTACAACCGAATACCCCTACAACCAGTAGGCCAAACAGTACAGTAGGGGCCTACAGTAGTCGAGCTAGAAAATTACACTTTGTTATAAATACTACTGTAAAATGTAACTGTAAACCTATTATAATACCATAATAATGGACTATACTTGGGTCCAAAAAAAAAAACGAACACTAATTATCCAGTTACCAACGAAGCAGTGGGTAAGTACAGACACAAACGTGCCTGGGATCATTTTGCGTGGACTTTCTAGGTAGGCCTGGCCTACCACTTGGTTGGCTGGTAGGTGACACAAATGCACCAATTTATGGTTTTAATTAAATACAAATTTAACTAAAATGTGTTCAAATCTGCCTATACAATATAAAATGTTACAGGGCATTGTAAAAAATGCTGTGCTACTGTTTTAAATGTGTTTAAAACGTTCGTTTATTTACCCTTTTCAACACACCACATAGCAAGTTTCAATTTGTTTATATTCCATACCCAACTCGCCATATTTCAGTGACGTCATCTCGGTTCGCCATTTCCCTCTATTGTACTCAATGATGTTCAAGTGATTATTTTTTTCTGATTTTCTGAACTCTTGTTATACACTTTTTTTTTTCATAAGAACACATTTTATAAGAACACTGAGGCTGAAATTGCTTAAAGCCCCATTCCCGGCAAAATTTCACTAAAAATGACTTTTTTTAGAAAATATGCATTTGCATTACTCCAATTATTATAAATCATGGAAAAATATTGGCATGAATTTTAGTTTTACGCAAAAGAATAAAAAAAATGAGAAATACAGACT
>NW_022728671.1:371449-386168 GCF_011630105.1 Anneissia japonica | reverse complement strand
TTTTCATTCTTAGGAATGTCTAAATTCAGTTAAACTAGCAATTCCATATTATATTTATAAATCTTTATAACATTATACAAAAATTAGATTTTTCTTAAAAATTGAAATTTTGCCGGGAATGGGGCTTTAAATATTAAGAGAACAAAATAAGAATAAATTGAGGCTGAGGTAGAATGTCAAACTAGAAAAACAAAAAAATTATATCTGTACCTTATGTGCAGTAGGTGTGACTATGCAATACCCTCTATAATACAGTACAGTAGGTGTACCTACCTCCCATTTGAGGCCATTTTTTAACCGGGGCCTTTTTTGTGGGGCCATTTTCTGCTGGGCCATTCATTCAGAGGTCAATTTTCTATGTTTGAAAAGTGTGTAAAATAAGAACAAAATAAGAACATTTTGAGTCTGAAATTGGCCAAAAAATAAGAACACTGAGCCTGGGCAAAATTTTACTGGTTCTTATAAAAAAAAAAAAAAGTAAGTGTAGTGTAATTATAATTTTTAAGTATGTAATAATATGTACCAGCTTTCCTCAGTCAAAAGCCCTGGGTTTGATTTTAATAAGTAGCTTAGCTGATTTTTTAACAAATACTTTTAGAAAAAAAATCAAAAATCTTTGAATTATGCAAAAATAGTGCTGAGAAACATGAAAAAGGGGTTCCCCCGGGCATAAGCTCACTTCCAAAAAAAAACGGTCAAATTTTGTGTTCCGTTTTTACTCACCTTTTTCCTTTATCAGAATGGTCTACAGAATCATCATACATTACATGCCTGAAATAACAAACATAATTCAATTCAATTAATTAATTGTACACAAGTACAAAATTACCTAATTAATAAACAAACAAAAATAATCAATTCAGTAATACTTACAGTACTGTACCTGTTTCATTTATCAATTTAAATTGAGTAAATAAACGTTCCTTTGAACAGTGTGGTTTTGAATTTGCTCTGTAAACTATCTACACAGAACATGAGCAGAAACCACACGTAACTACTGTACAGTATGATTGTCAACTGAAGTCTGGCAAAATTTTTCATGAAAATTGTAATATTATCCTGACTAGCCTGCAATTGTACTGTTCCTTGTAGTATCCTTAATCCTGCCTCCATCATTATGATTGTAATTATTAAAGTAATATAATAGTTTTTTTCTAAGAAATGTTTAACCAATCAAGTGTAGAGCCGCGGTAACAACACTGAGGAATGATCTGTGGCATAATGACGTTGGCATTCCTCAAAGCAAATATAATCACATTACTCACAATAACTGAATCAAACTATATTATAATCAATTATGTATACATATGTTTATAAATATGTAGTATATTGTACATGTGTTTATATAGTATAATATATACAAGTTAATTACATATTTAACAATTTTTTATATTATTTTCAGAGTATTTAAAAAGGTTAATGTTTTAATTTGGATTTTTTAAATATACTGTAAGAGCTATCTAATTGTCTGAAGATTTTGGTAGAAATTGGGTTTGGATTTTCACTTGGCAATGTGTTGTTTTAATGATTTTGTTTTTTCAATCTATCTTTCCTTTTCGAAATTTGTTTGAACTTTGGCGTTTGTATTTTCAACATGTGTAAAGTGTAATTAAGTAAGGGAATGTAAAAAGGGAATGATAAGTGGGTAATTTGGGTTTTTGTGTTTGTTCTCTTGATTGGAGAAGGGAAGGGAAGGGTTTCAGACATTGAGCTGTACTTGTTGTTGATCTCTTTGACTTTAAATTTGTCATGTTTTGATTTAGTTTGTTTTCTTATCTTTTTCTTGGACGCACCATTATGTATTTGTGCCACTGTTGCAAATATATCGCTTCCAAATAAAGAATAAATATAGTGGGTAATGATAATAAGCGATAGAATATTTTCTTTTAATTATTATAACAAGGCTAAGAACAAAATAAAATTCATCTTTCTCTATAAAGGTATATAATTTATAAATTCTTTCGTCTTTGTTAATCTTATTCCTTTTTCAAATTTTTGAATATTTAGAAACCACCCTTTTTAACACCCCCTTCAGTCACCCCCACCCTCAATTGAAAATGTTTGAATTTTTTTTAAATTGCGTTGAAGTAGATAAAAATCACATCGTTTTGCGAGCTACTGTAGTGACCCCTCATCAAGTCCACGCTCCAACTTTGCACCCCCATCAGGGGTCTCCCCCCCCCCATTTTGAGATTCCCACAGTACAGTAGATATGCCACTGCAGTGTGAATATGAATTCCAGTAAAATTACGGTAATAAATTTAGTCTGTTTCACTCAATATTAATCAGAGATGGATGAGAATATGCTTCTACTACTCCCAATAGGATTTGATAGCAGCATCGTTTAATTGCTTGTTATGAAATATTGGAATTCATAACACTGTGGTTCTGACTTGGCAAACGTTTTTTTTTTTCTCAATATATATTGGCGTGCCAATCTTATTGTATACATTATAATTTTAAATCATAAATGAACATTAATTAACTACAAGGACATTATTATTTTAGAAAGATAACCAGTTAACTGACAAAAATGATAGATTTACATAAACACAACATAAAATAGAAGATTGGATATTAAAAGGAAATATCTCATGAATTTATGACTATGTGTTATTCTCTAAATGACAGTTTTTCCCAAATTTGTGAATTAAAATAAAACTTGAAAATAAAATATTATTTCATTTCATTTCAAAGCTCAAAAGGTGCTTATTCCCATTGTGGTCCTTAACAGACAATTACAAGAAAAAAAAAAGAATTAATAAAATAAAAGACATCTTGCACCTCTTCAATTTGGAACACACTACCTATGTACTGTACTGTACAACCCTTGTTTCCACCTTCATTTAAAACTAAAGCCGCACACGTACTGCATCGCACGACCGTATTCTCATGCTCTTATCAGCAGCCTGTTTTTCCTTTGCTTGGAGTCTTCATAGACTCGACCTATAGGTTCACAATGCATGTCATTACTAGTTGGGCAATTCCAACCAAATGATAAAAAATCAAAATACATCAAATGTGTATGTGTGGTACATCATTTTGAAGCTAATGGGTTATATTTTTGTGAAATAAAAAAAAAATTAAGAATTCACTTACCACATGGAAAATAATTGGAATTCAATACAATTAATTAATATTTTGAAATACTAAGGTAAATGTAATTATAATTTTAATTTCCAAATTTTTCCATTGCAAAATATCAGAATCTCATTCACTTTTCATTAAAATAATGAATTACAGGTAGTATGTATTGTGTAATTTGGTGAAATTTTTTGACTTTTTGTAATAATTGCCATATTTTTAATTAAATATTTAAAAATAATGAAAATATGGATGTACGTCCGTCACAAGAAAATGACATTTGTTTATTTCCTTTTCTAACCAGGTACAAAGAAATTACCAAAACTCTGTTATAAAGCATACCAACAGCAAATTGGAAGCCTACCATTAATTACACTAATTAGCAAAACCATGTGACAGACGTACATTTTTTCTGTACATCCGTCACTGTACGTCCATCACGCTGTGTAAAATGTGTTATAACCTATGAAATATGGTGAAAATTTGAAAACTGTCAATGTTTCATATTTCTGTAGTTACAGTAGGCTACATGTTATGCACAAAACATAATACAACATGGACAATTCTGGGTATGAGCCCCATACTTGTGTTTCTGGTCGAGATCAATTTAGGCTTACATAATTTTCCTCCCTGAAGCACATTTTGTCTTATTGTTATCAAACAGTGTGAAATATGCACATAATTTCAGTACCATGGGCTTACATTACAAACAAAAAGCAATTTTGAACTAAATTTTAAGCAAATATCCAATAAAAACCAGGCAGGCAATACACAAATTACATAATAATGTTATCATCTTGACTAAACATCTACTCTATCTACTTCATCATAACAATGTCCTGTAATTACAATTACAGCTAACATATGATAATATTTTATTTTTTATATTCAAATTACAGGATATTTATATTATAAATGTAAAGATCAGACACCTTTGAGTAACCATACAGTCATCTTGATTAACTACAATTACTAGGATTTTTCTTGTATTGCAAAAATGTAGTTCTATACATTACAGGTGTTTATAATAATCTCTAATTCCAGAACCTTTAAAATCTAAACTTGCCCATTGCAGGATTCTTTATATACAATGAAGAAGTTGACAACAAAAGCTAGAACTTGGCTTAATAGATATAGTACAGTTCAGTATGTAGTCTTTCAATAGTTTAACTGTCTGCATTAAATAATAATAACAAAGTGCATTTTGGGAACCAAAAAATCATTTTTCCTGGTTACAAATTTAGATCCAACTCCTATATAATCTGTTAATACATGAATGTTCTGAACAAATTGACACCACAATTAACTCCCTACCACCAGTGGTTATGGAAATATGAGAACCTGTGAATATGACCAGGAGATGTGTCAAAGTTCAGAAATGGCATGTCCGGTCATTTTTTAACAAAATATTCTATTATGGCAAATAGAAATATAAATGTTTTTGAACAACTTGGCACCAAACTTAACTCTCTACCACATGTGGTTGCGAGGATATAAGGGCCCTATTACTATGACTTTTGACCCTGACCTTTGACATTTTGCACATTTAAAAAAATGTGTTACCAAGCCAAAATGATTCTAGGGCCACCCTGAACCAATTTATGAAGTCAATATTCTCTTTACCTCAAATGCATACAAAACATGGTCTGACTACTAGGGTATTGAGGTCAACTGAGGATTATTTGACACAAAATTACCTAAATTACTTGATTCATTGTATTTTACACTCATTATTAAAAAAAAAGTTTAAAATCCAGTATATTTTGATACTTTTATATCATATAAGCATACCAGTATATTAATTAATCAATAAAATAATTTAGATTGTAGATTTTTTTGTATTTTTAGATGTGTACGTCCGTCACAATTCAGACAAGTACGTCCGTCATGATAAAATTGTACGTCCGTCACAGTAATTTTATGGTGTTTTCATAGAGAAAATGAAAAAAATTAAATTCAATTTCATTCTGCTAGAAAGCCCACACATTAGTGGAAAACAACAGGAAAATACTTTTTTTAAATGTTTCACACATCAGAGTTTTAAAAAAAAGTATAGTGACGTAGGAAAAGTCACTTTCTCTGATTACGTCCGTCACGGTGTCATTTTGACCTGTATCTCCGTGACGCATGCGAGTTAAAAAATAAAAATTGTTGGCCTGATAGAACTAACCAGTAGATGTAATGCAAACTTTTACAAAAATAAATTGTCAGCTCCATTATGAAAATATAGATTCACAAAGTGTCTGAAATGTACGTCCGAATGGAATTGCCCAGTTATGAACTAGTGAATGCATTATATTCTAAAATAAATGAATTAATTAATTAATTAAAAAATGAAAAAATAAATAAATAAATATATAAATTAATTAATTAATAAATTATAAATAAATAAATAAATAAATAAATAGACATGTTTATGTTTTGTTCTAAGTGGATCTGTACAGTACATTTCAATGAGAATATTTACTTGCTGTACATTAAAAAGAAAAAAATAAATTAAAATCATGACATTAATATAGTCAATTCATTAAAAATAAAATACGCTAATAAACAATCCACTGATATTGATTTATAGAATTGTTGGCTGCTGGGTCACTGATTATAATTACCTCTGATTATATTAATGTAACACATGACTTAAGTCTGTAATTCTGAACAGACCCAATTCAATTTGACCTCCATCAAAAGGTGATAACCAATTGTTTTTCTAAAGGGTCACTGACATGCAGGAATTAATTAATAGTACATTATGCTTTATATGGAGTGCACAATGCATAAAAGATTATGAGCTCCTGTACATTATCTTATTTTTTCGCTTCCTATAAAAAGAGCCTAAACATTGTAGAGAATACTGTGATGTCCTTTAATGCAAAACATTTACAGGTACATGGATCGCAATGTCTTTCCCTAGCCACAGGAATCTTCTGAAAATCGAGTCTGTCTCCTGCACTCATGCGAGTAAGCAAGAATCTCTCAGAAGTTTGCCCATCTACTACATGTTTTTACTAGTATATACTATAATCGACTCTCTCAAAGTCAGCTGGCGATAGTTATCACAACACTAAGCGACATGAATGATAACCTATTTTTAATGACTTCCTTTCAATTTACAAGATTCATATTTTAATTATGTTTCTCAAAACCTTCCCCTACATAAACTGAAGATTTTATTTTTAAATTATATTTTTAGCTTGTACTGCAGCTAAAAAAAAATGAATTAAATAAAGAAACAAAGAAATCAAATAAAAGTACAAAAATGGGGGCATTTTCGTTCTTGTTTTTATATATTTTTGTCAGACAAATACAGGGGTCCAAGATCGGCCACGAGTGGCGGCAGACTTCCGCAAAATTGAGACAGCCTCCGGTACCCCCGCAAGCAAGATTAATCTCCCGAAAAATAACCCATCTCGTGCAAAGATATTTGCATGTTATACTACCATGATATTACAGTAATTGCCTCCCGGACATCACTTCCAATGGGCATGCACAGCAAAGATAAAGCTTATTTAAAACAGACAATAGGCCTACAATTTTGGAAAGTATAATGCCTGGGAAATTCTAAACTAGTTCTGGTTGTGAGAATACTGGAGGCTGACACCGTACAACAATAATAATGTTTGATTAATTCTAAAACCGTAAATTGGCTAGTAAAGGATTTTTGTATTAAAACATCTATAAAGGAATGAAAATATACTTGCAGGGACTATTGGAGCTTAAACTTAATAACTTTCATTAAAAATCATTAAAAATGATCTACTCAATATTATAATTGAATTTTTCAGGTTTTTTAATATATTTTATGACACTGACAGACAACATCTTTAAAACATAAAAATTACCACTTTTTAAACAACTTTCAATAAGACTATTTTTACATATTTTCTCAAACTCTCAAAAAATAAAACTATATATTTGCCTTAAGCACACCCACTATAAAAGCCAAATATAGACAATTTTCAATAAGGAAGCTTTATATTTTTCTCTCACCTAAATACTGTACACGTCTGCATACATCATCAACAATAGAAATCGTAATAATTGGCAAAACTATGGACGTCATAACTAAAATCTGAAGGCAAGTTTTTAAATACATTTGTATGCAAACGCATCATACACTGATAACAGGGTTCGTACGTTTCTAAACAAGCAAATTTCCAGGACAATACCAAAACATTCTAAGTCAAATTTTCTAAATTTCAAGAACACATATCGCTTAACATATAGGCAATTTTACAATTTATTATAAAACATGTATGTTGTACCAATTTTTTAATATGCATGTTAGTTGAGTGTATATTAAGTTTTACCTAATTCGGAGGCAATGGATCTGTCTCTTTCTCTCACGCTCGTGGGTAATTCTGTTTTTCTCACACGTGTAACAAGTTGTTCGAAGCGAGTTCCCACGAGTATGGGAAAGTACCAGTAAAGTTAGTAGGCAACCTGCAGTTTAGTGGATAAATGGTATTAATGATCACATTTCCATGGCATTCAAGGACAATCATACATTTTCAGGACTTTCCAGTTACTAGAAAATGCTGATTTCTTTTACCAGGACATTCAAGGTATTTAGGGACGTGTACGAACCCTGTGAAAAATAGAGATGATTTCAAATAACATTTAAATGTTATATTTTTTACTGTTTGATACTGAATGATTTAACGAACCATTAAATTATTAAAGACAAACTTATAATCCATCAGTCATGTCAATACTTCTCTTGTACTGCCTTCTTTTATGTACAGTAACATGCTTTAAACAGGTAAATAACCATATAAGGAAAGGTTATGTTCATCAGATAAAGATGAAAGTTCATGTTTAAGCCTATAAATGTTCAGTCATATTTTTTTTAATTTATCTCATAAATTCTAATAATCTATATCAAGGCAACACTGCTTATTAAAGACTTCCAAAAAGGTAAAATTATTTCTTACCCTTTGTTAATAAGCATGCTACTCCAAAACCCATAATAAAATTATAATGATCGAACATACAGTACTGCAGTTTATCCAGCAACCTTTGCCTATTTAGTATACAGTACCTCAACCATTCAACAAAATCACCGCAAACTCTGATTACAAAAATCTACACACAAATAAGTTTATATAAACAACTGACCTAATTCAGTTTGACTCCATTGGAGGTGATTAATCAATGCTGTTTAAATCCTTTCACTGATACTGTTGTGATAAAGCAAGACAGTATTTGTACATTGACAGACCTATCAAGCCTTACGCACTAGACGCGTGTCTGAGGTTTCTCTCATGCTTAGATGCTTAAGGTTAACTCAGACAGCGTCATACGACGCAGCCCAACGCGATTCATCATCGGGGACTGTGTTAAGCTGTTGTGAGAAATATTAGACATGTTTAATAGTCTACAACGGCACGTCCCCCGACGCAAACTCACACAGACCCGACGCGACAACAAATCGCGTCGTACTGTGTCATACAACGCTGTCTGAGTTGCCCTTTAGCGACCAAAACTTAACAAATACAGGAAATGGGGCTTTCCATAACAAAGCCAGCATTAGTGACCTATAAACAAATATATTATTCCACACATTACATGCTTACTCTATTAAATTGATAGGTCACTGGAATAGACTTATTATTGCCGCATGGCAGTTATGAGTGAAAGATGGATTTTCTGTATTAAAATACTTATCAGTTTAACATTAGTGATAGTATGCTGGTTTTGGGATGGCGAGCCTGAAAGCTACCACCAGGCAAGTTGGTCATATTTTATCTACAGTATCAAGCTAGCGCACTAAAACACTGTGAATATGTTGTTGCTTATTAATATTATACCAAGGACAGTCAGATAACATCACAGAATTAATATTTTGTTTATATTTATTCATTTGGCATCATTTTCCTGGAGTCACAAAAAATGTCCATGATGAGTGACGAATTGAGGTAAATTATAACCGATGTCATGTGATGATACAAAATCCACCAATCAAATGACAGGGGTCAATCACGTCATGCTTAATACTGGCTATGGAGGTTAAAAAATGTAGGTTATTTCACCTACAATGTACAGTAGATGCTGGAAAATGGCACTTTCAGGCCAGCAGCTGTCTCTCATGAAAATGATTCTATTCAATCTCGCTGGCTGGGTCTTGTGTCCCCGGCACTCACCCGCCAGTGCCACCCTACCAACGTGCAGCTTATTTAACCGCTGTGGAACGTGGTGGGTATGCAGCTCAGGCCAAAAATCTTTTCATAATTCATAACTCTTTCATTAGAGAAGACTATCAGCCTTAGTTTCATAATCATACCCTTAGTCCCCACACTGTAAAGTATTTTATTTTCACCAGGAATAATTTGCACAGATTATTGCTATTAAAGAACCCTTAACCAACTCGGCCCATAACCGACTCGGCCCATATAACAACTCGGCCCTTGCCAACTCGGCCCATAACAGTTTGGCCCATAACCGACTCGGCCCATTCACAAACTCAGCCCTTAACCAACTTGGCCCATAACCGACTTGGCCCATACACCAACTCGGCCTATACACCAACTCGGCCTTTAACCAACTCGACCCACTACCATTATCGAACGGCTGGAACTACTGTCTGATGTTCCAGAAAAGATGTCTGCTGCCCTCTCCAGTTGGATATACCATACATAATTGATATAACAGCCTCATGAAATGAAATGCTAAGTTATGGGTTTTACGTTTCAATGTAATTACTGAAATAATAATAACCAATATTTATATAGCGCCTAATGTTAATAACCTCCAGGCGCTTAACAACAACATAAAGCAGCAATGCAGGAGATGGTGACATTCAAGTAATACTGTTTTAAATTATATTTTTATTTAATTTCAGGAGGTACAAAAACGCTGAAATGTGAAGAGAGTTGTTCCCATATTTTAGATGGCTCTAGTTCCAAACCAACTGTGTATTTATAAAACATTGAAAAGTGTTATATCCATGAATAATTTACTTGTCAAGCATAGCATGAGTACCTAATAATTATTATTTTTAAATAGCTGAATACTGCAACAGGTTACTGCCAAACGAAATAAACTATGTATTGAGAAATACAAATCTTGGGAAATAAATGTTTCAATATACTGGACTGATTCATTTTGCCTGTATACTGTACTGTCATGAAAAGCAGTTGAACAGTGTGTGAAAATTCCGGTAAATGTACATGAGCATGAAAATCTTAGCAAATCTTATCAAACTGTTTTGCAATAACTTTACTACAGTATAAACATACACACAATTTATTAAAAAGTTATCCTATAAAGTGTCATTGGAAATTTTATGGTAATATTATCCACATACAGAAGGCGTAGTATAGTACTAAATGTTTTCAATGTTGTAAAAACAGAATTCTTTAAAACACCCCATCTCGCATTGCCATCTTTGAGATCGTTAAAGATGATCCTATCATCATGTCAGTGTTATTATTGTAGTGACTTCTTCCCAGTCACTGAGGCAGAAGTATATAATATTATTCTTAAGCTCAAGTCAAAAAAGAGTCCTGGGTTCGATGACGTGTCAAATGATCTTCTGAAAAATATTGTTTTTGAAATTGCTACACCTTTAACTTACCTTTTCAACCTCTCTCTGTCGACGGGAACGGTACCTTCAGATATGAAAATCGCAAAGGTGATTCCAGTGTACAGAAAAGGGGACCACACTGACACATCGAATTATCGTCCAATATCTCTACTGACAGTTTTCTCTAAAATTCTCGAAAGAATAATGTATACGCGTACGCTTGAATTTTTTAACACAGTTTGTATTTTCACAAACTCACAATTTGGATTTCGGAAAGAGTATTCCACCACACATGCAATTCTTGACGCTGTTGGTAACATTACTTCTGCTTTTGACAAAAAACTCCACACTATAGGCATATTTCTGGACGACTCCAAGGCCTTCGACACAGTTGATCATGACATTCTGCTTTTAAAATTATCACATTATGGTGTTCGTGGGAGGGCCTTGGAGTGGTACAGAAGTTACCTTTCAGGGAGAATGCAATACGTGTCCTTGAATGGATTTGAATCTAGTAAGGTACTCGTCCCACTTAGAGTTCCACAAGGGTCCATCCTGGGACCGCTTCTCTTTATTGTTTATATTAATGATTTTGTTAGATGTTCCAATGTTTTTTCCTTTACAATTTTTGCTGATGATTCAAATATTTTTGTTTCTGACAATAACTTGCCTAATTTACTTGCCACTACAAACAGTGAACTTGTAAAAGTTATGGAATGGACCCATGCCAATCGTTTATCCTTGAATACAACTAAATCTAATTTTATGTTTTTCAGCAATTCTATCAAAGAAATTCCTGGTGTATAAGAGACAGAATTTGTTCCATTATGTGTGATGAAATTGCTTTATAACTCGCTCGTCTTACCATATTTAAATTATGGTATTCTTGTTTGGGGGAAAGCCAGTGCTGTCCATATTAACAGACTCCACGCAATCCAAAAGAGGGCAGTTAGATGTATTAGTAACGCTAAATGGTTGGCACATACTCCACCACTTTTCTTTACACAGAGCATCTTGCAGATTCAAGACCTTTCTGATTTTAATGTTGGGATTTTTATGTTTAAATTAAATTGTGGGAGGGTTCCACCTGCCCTCGCAGTTCAGTTTACTCTTAATTCAAACATCCATTCCTATCACACCCGTCAGGCTTCTTCATTTCATTTACCATATTCCAGACTTTCTAAAAGGCAAAACACTGTCTTTTATTATGGACCAAATCCACTACTTACTCTCACCTTAATCAATTTAAATCTAAGCTAAAAAATAAACTGATTGAAAAATATCTTCCTAGGTAAATAAATATTATTTATAAAGGTTTTAATTAAATAATTATAGAGTTACTAAAACTAGTAATAGTAGTGATATATGTAATAGTAATATCAGTAATGATAATAATAATAGCAATATAATAATAATAATAATAATAATAATAATAATTATAATAATAATAAATAACAATACTAATACAATAATAATAATAATAATATTAATAATAATAATAATAATAGACAATAATAATAATTGATAACTAGGATTAACAAAATCATATCTCATGTTCAATCTGTTGAAATCTTCCCGGCTAGGCTTCTTTTCTTTTCTTTTCTTTTCTTTTTTTTCCCGATTATTTAATCCTTTTAATTTATTGTTATTAGTTAGGTCATTAGATTAGTCCGGGGACCTTAATTACAGGCCTACGTCCTCCTTGGTCCTCGGCACTTGTAGTAGTTAAGTTAAGTTGCAAATTACAAGTGAAATAAAATGAACTTGAAAATGAACTTGAACTATCAAAGGCTTTCGATGTAATGAATGAAAATATTTTGATACAAATGATTCATCATTAAAGATTCAGGAAATTTTATTTGTCCATAGAAAAATATAGTAAATTGTATTGCTTTGTATGCAGATGCAGAAAACAAAACGTATATACCATACATATAGTGCCAAAGTTAAAAAAAAAAAAAAAGAATACAAGAAGGTACACCGTGACAACGAAACATACAATTGACAATGAATAATAAAATGTAGGCACAGCCTGAAATGATTCAGGAATTACGGTACTGTAGAACCCTGCTTCTCAACCTTTTTTAGGTGGCGACCCACTTTCAGAATCACAAATCTTCTTTACCAAAATGATATTGTCATATTATGTGTTCATTACTTAAGCCCACAAGCCATTAACCTCCGCAAAGTGGAACACAAAGTAGTGGTGAAAAATCGTTTCGATTTTTATGTACAACTATACAGGACTTTTTAATATTGTGTGCTGAATGTTCAATTTTATAATATGGATAAATGACTAATCCAGTGATTCGAAATAGGAGGGAGCCCGGGAAGGAATTCCATAAATAGAGTAGTAATACCATCAGCCCCACCATGGTTGGGGCTGAGGTGAGAAACACTTATGAATACGGCACCTCTAGATGGTCGGAAATGGCACACTCAGACATTAATTTGAATATATATTTTTTTTATAATATAAAACAACATAGGTCGGAAGGTGGCGGCTGGGTCCCCATTGAATCCGCCATTATGATATATGCTGTAAGAATATTTTTTACACTCAAAATGTTTAAATTTTTATAAAGAAGGCACTCGTAAGAGGGCTCAAACAAACTCAAAAAGAAGCAACTAATCACCTTAAACACTTATTTTATTAAAAGCAAAGTATAAGCAAATAATTTATTTAGAAGCTACCGGTACACCTTTTTAGACACACTTCAAAAACGTGAAGGTGGCTAAAAGAAATAAAAATCCTAAAATAGTACACAGTAAAAGGACTTACTTATATATATATATATATATTCAAACTTTATTTCAAAAAACATATACAGTATAACAATATACATTTTCTGGTAAAGTCTTGCGACTAGTTACTACACGCTGCGATATCAATTCATACATGTTTGAAACAATTTCGCCCATGAATCTTTACCTATGCAGTCAGTTATTGCTGTTTTTATTATTAATATAATTACTATTCGTATTGTGGATTATTATCATTATCTGTACGGTATTGTTTTTTATTAGCTTTATTATTATCATTACTTTTCACTTTACGACGTTTTAGGAAGCATCACATGGGAAGACTGGTTAGAGGGAGCTAAACAGAGAAAACATCTTTTACATGAAGTTTTCAAAAGCATGGACATGGAAGGACTTTTTAAGAATGAGGTAGATGCAGTCTGCGACGTGTTGAGTAACAAGGAACAAGTCGACGTGTGTGAACTACTGAATCAAGCTAACAACAACATCTGTCTCTTATACACATCTAGATGTGTATAAGAGACAGACAATATAGTGAGTATTTGATTGAAAGTTCATTTGATTGATTGAAGGTCAAACAATGCAAAAGTAAATCTGTTTCAAGGTGATGATTGTATAAGATCAGACAACACAGTTTGAAACCATTTTTTCAGTTTTAAATTAAGCAGTTTGTATTGTCCTTACGGCAATTTTTATTGTCCTTACTGAGTGAGGGTGGGATTGTTCGTACGCCAATGTTTGTCTATTTTGGCCCTAATGGCCGCCCATATATACCATGAAGAACAAATCTGAACAGACTGAAAGTTGACAGCCTGACGTATGACATTGATGACATATTACTTCTGCAAATTCCAGCTGTTGACGGAAGCGTGACTGAAAATCTAAATACAGACAATTGTGAAATCGGCCAGCATTCAGAGTACTGCTATATCCACTTGGTTATTGTTAATATTGGCCTATTTAGTATGGCTACTCGTAGAAAAGGTGGCAGTGGAGATAGAGATACATATACGAAAATAGAAGATCCAACGGAAAACAAAAAGCTACTAGGTCCAGAACAAAGTTATTTGTTTGGAAATCTGTTACAAATCGATGATAAATCCCATTTGTCTTGGACTAAATGGAGCGAGGAACTTGGAGCTGTTTATGAAATCAGTTTGGGACCGATGGGGAAAGCTATCGTACTTAGCGGAGCTGACGAGATTGCAGCTGCATATGGACCTGGTTCAGAAAACGACATTAAATTCAGTGATAGGTGGAGACCACCGATACTCGAAAAGATTGGATACGCAGGTGAGTGGTCTGAAGTGCTTGTGAAGTGGTGCTCATATATATATATATATATATATA
>NW_022728671.1:361072-369292 GCF_011630105.1 Anneissia japonica | reverse complement strand
GTATATGTACTGCGCATGACTGGACTACACAGGCAAAGCTCCCCAGTGTGTTATTCATTTGCATCTACTAGGCCAAAGAATAAAGGCTAGGCCTACGTGTTTGCAAAACTGGATAACCTGAAAAAAAAAAAAAGATTTAAAATGTATGGCTCTCTGGCTTGCATGGCTCGTGCAATGGCTCGCATGACTCGCTGGCTCGCACTTGTTCACGACCCCTTCATTCTTTACATATAAAAAAAATGTGAGTATATTGATCTTTATTTTTTGCCACATGTCCTATTAAGTTGCTGTCTCCTGATCTAAGATATTGTCATTCTAGGCAAAATCAATTGTGGGTTATTATTATTCCATCTGATGAGTACTCTAGATGGAGGGGGGGGGGGACATTTTTCAACCAGCCCCTTTTTCAAAAAAGAAGGGCAAACAAACAACTTATAATTTTAGGCCTAATTATCCGTCAAAACAGCGAAATTATAATATTGCTTTGATAGAAATCCAGCATTGTGCAGAAGAATTAACACTCCACTAGGTGGTGGACTATTGAATTATCTTAAAATATACATAAAACACGGAATAGACCCCAAACAACAGTGGGTGTTGGATAATGCCCATATGGCGCCCCATACAAATTTCGCCCGACCGAGTTGTCGGCGGCCGAAGTCATGAGAAAATGGGTCCGATCGTCTTTGAAAAAAAATGGGCCAGAACGTCTATCCTCCGTTTCAGAAAATGGGCCCGCAAGTCCACACCTGTTGGGCCCGATCGCCTAGAAATGGGCCCGATCGTCTCGTGGGCCCGATCGTCTGTAATTCGTCTCCTGACTACTAGGTAAGTAAGGCCTAGGCCAAGGCTAGAGAAATGTAATGATAAACATACTTACAGCTTTCGTAATCTTGGTAATGCTTTGCGTTTACCAAAATTCATATTCAAGCAACGCAAACAAGTGTATTTTCTCCAACTATCGCATATTAAAGAGTTGTTTTAAACGGTAAGATCTATTCTCCGATCCGACGATGACGTCGGAGGTCAAATCCAACTCCCGGAATAACAATAGTAGACTGATTGCGAGTATCATATCTATTCTCCGACGATCCGACGATGACGTCGGAGGTCAAATCCATGGAACTCCCGGAATAACAAAAGTAGAGGATTGCGAGTTATGTCACAAAATCTTGGAATACAGAATACAAACTTTATTTGTCCAAGAAAGGAAATTTGTTTCGTTGACAAGCTCAGAACTACAAAGTCACAAAAGTCAAAAACAAAATCAAATTTTACAAATATGTAAGTAGAATAATTAAAGACAAACCATAGTAGAATAATTAAAGACAAACCATAAGTGACCGGACCTACAGTAGCATATTATGCTTTTTGGCATAATTTAGACCCTTAGCAGCATCTTAAATATGTGCTGGTATAGTTTTAGATAAATTTAGCATATAATTTAGCATAATTATGACCTCAGAAGAAAAAAAAACACCTTAATCTGAATTAAACCAGCCGTCAATACTACCGTGGATATCATAATAAATGAATTCGTCCATTATTGAGTATCTGTTTCGGTATTAAGCTGACAAAAACTCAAAATAAGCTGTTTTATGTTTGATCTGAAAGTTTATTGTGTCCCAACAAGTCGTCCCAACTATATCGAATACAAAATACAAAACTACATAACTCAAGATGCTCAATTGAAATGCGATAATGCAGTAGATTAGCGTAATTTTAACTAATTAGAATACTTTTAACTCATATAATCAGTATACTTAAAGTCACACTTTTTGACATCCAAGATTCAAATTACAGCTTAACTCAACTCGGTATCTACTCAGATGACAGCCCGAATGTTAAAATAGGCCTATCAATTAACCTTTGACAAATACAAACATTATCAAATAATGTTGACAGTGTTTCTTATATTAATAAGTAATAATAATGATAATATTTATTTGAATTATGCCATTTGTTCGTCGGGGAGAAAAAAATTATATGTATTTTTTACATATTAGTATACTCTATAATCGATTAAATAAGCCTTTGAAACCCCTAAATTGTCGAAATTTTCGGGGGCTTCGCCCCCAGGACCACTTTCGGTACCTTTTGATCAAAGCTCGACCACGCCCACTTTGCTTTCGTCGGGGAAATCTGACCACTCGTCGGGGCATCAGCCCCCCCCCCCCCACCGTCGGGCAAATCCCACCCCTGCATTTGTATCGATGAAACTAAAAGAAAAATACCTCTAAAGTAATTTAAACATAATTATTATTCCCCTCGTAGACCATCATAAAATTAACCCGAAATAATGCGATTCCCACATCATAGCAATACAGCCGCTCTATTGTAGGCCTATTACATGGTATAACCATGTTACTCTGGTCAAAAGAACCAACAAATAAAACACTTTCAGGGGAATATTTTATGGCGACATTCTTCCAACGTTAAAGTATACTTCTTCTGTCGGGATTAGCCAAAGCAAGAAAGATATCGATAAACTTGAATCGCTCCAGTTAATAGCTCGGTTTATACTAAATGCTAATAGAAACACGCCAAGAGGCTTTATATGGGGATCTTGGATGGGTTCCAATTAAGGTTATTCAGGCTATATAAGGCAACGTTTTTTTATTATGTAATGGGACTGGATAAACATCGATGGCCAAAGTTTATGTTTAATACATGCGTAGGTTTATGAAACGGATCTGAGCCTCACTACAAATTAATTAACTGTTTTATCGAGACCTGCTCGAGTGCATTAATGTTGAAATCGATTCAATTTTCGAAACTTCCCGACTTGGCAATGCTCCAAAAATGCTCAGTGGGTTAAGTGCTTTAAAGGCCTACCGTTACTTGATGATTCAAATATTGCTCTTTGAATAATGAAATATTGAGAAAATCGTCTCTTCAAGAATGCTCTACCATTAAACATACTCCGTTTCTAGAAAATTATCTTCTAGATCAAACTGATTTTTATGGTGCTAGTTTGAAATTCAACTTCGATCAAACAGACTTCCATTAGGTCACAGGTCCAGAAAGAGGATACTGAGTATGATGACACATGTAATTTTTGTAAAACTTTGGAAGATACTCAACACTTCCTAGTTACCAGTATTAGTCCTTCATGCCATACGATCTGAGGGGTATAGTAATTTAGAAAATATGTTATTTATTGCCAATTTTTCAAATATTTGGGGAAACTTCATGTCTGGTGATTTAAACACAAAAATAAACTTTGTTTTAGGAGGAATTGATCTTTTTGATTTCTTATATACCGGCTGGTAACGATATTGGCACAATGCACAATACGGTATCTTATATCTTCGACAAATTTTGTAAAGCATTTATCAAAAAGGCATGGAAACATAGAAGCAATATTTTAAATGAATCATGATTTATAATGTAAAGACCTTGTTGTTGATTTCTGAATAACTTATATATTGTTTTTCTGCTGCTTTTTATTTTTATTTTTTTATTATTATTATTATTTTTTTTTTTTTTTTTTGGAATTTTTTTTTTTTTTTTTTTTTTTTTTTTGGAATATTGTAACATTATGTGATGAAAATGTTTGCTGAGCTGTTAAAGTGTGTCCATTCTTTAAAATCATTTAATTTTGTTTTACTATATTCTTTTTTTCTTTTTGATTGTACTCATTTCCTGTTTGTTCTTTTGCTGTAGTAGCCTACAGTTAACTTGCCTAAGTCGACTTCGCCTAAATCAAATAATTAGCAATTCGATATTATTATACATTGGCTTTTCATTAATTGTTATGCTTTTCATTAATTAATCTGAAGTCAAATTTTAACAATTTATTTTAAAAATTTCAATCTTCGTCCATTAATAATTATCGTATTAATATCTCTATAGTCTACACAGTACTACTTTTGTTACGGTACCAAATGAATACGATGATTGATAGTAATATTTTTAAATATTGCAGGCGTAGGCCTACTGACCATCTTAAAATATTGCTTCATAATTTAGATTTTAATTTCTTTAATAGACACTCTATATAGACCTAAGAAATTTTAAAGATTTAAATATACTCTTAAGAAACATTTTACTGAATTACTTCAAATTTAAATGGGTTTTCTTTTTCGATTTAAAGGTATTTTAAGTATTTTTTTAAATTATTTTACTAAATCAAATGTTTAGTATTTAATAATGCAATGTAATTTTTAATGTTCGTTTTAATCTTATCTTAATTTCAGTGTTGTGCATATCCTTTTTTATGTAAACTTTTTTTGTGCCTCATTAAATTACTTTGCATACTTTGTATTCTATTTTTATAAGGCAAGATATATATGGTTATATGACATGATATTAGCAGTCAAGATACTCCTTGATCATTCTGAAACAATGTATATTACGTGACCTGAAACAGTCTATATTCACAAAGGGTAGATTTACTTCTCAATGATTTCATGAATATCTCATACGGCACATTTTGTTAGATGCTAAAATCAAATAACCTACTACCAAATGTGGTTTTCTTCACAAAGCCGATGCTCGTGTAATTGTGAGTTTCCTAAAGGGGGGTACGGAATTCTGTTCATGGCTGACGCTGTGCGTCTTAAATTGCGGTGGCGGGTCTTTCCTTTCATTCGCCTCTATTTCTACCGATCCTGTTTCTACCGATCCTGTTAATACTCCTACTTTGGAGTCCTTAGGATAGGTCGGCTTTACCCACCAGAACTAGAACTAGAACCTGCTGAAAAATGACACTGCCTAAACTTAACAGAGCATGACAGATGTTTGCACCTCTCAAACGCAAGGGAGGGTTTTATCCTTAACACTGAGACCAGGCCTGTCCATACAACCAAGTTTTCTTTGACAAAAACATGTTACATGCCTAAATATGGTCATAATATCAAATGTTCGATTGAGCGTCATTTTGATGATAATTCTATTTTACCTATCCTCGACAGCACCTGATCTAAAGCTCCTTTTCCACTTTCATTAAACACAACATATTTATTAAGTGAGTGGTTTTTATCAGTATTGATTATTTCCATTTTTTGCTTACCGCTTCTTTAGCAATTATAACGATTTAACTTTAATGCCAACTAGGTTTTTACTAGCGATTTTAACTATTTTCCTTTAATTTAGTCATATTTTCATTCGTCAGCCCTGTAATCCATACCATGCAACAAAAATATAAAACAGAATGTATAACAGATTGATAAAATGAAAATATAATATTCTTTTTATTCGTCTGATAAAATATAGCCTTTGATTGCACTTAAAGTAGACACATTTGGTATTACGCTTCCAATTAATTTTGTATAGTTAAATTTTCGTGAACGGCCTTGTTCTTTCTGAAATCTATTGTATACCAAGGCTCCTTTTAGGACTTGGGGAATGCACTTGCCCTAATCAAAAGATTTAACCCAGAACCCTGTAAGTTTGATGACAAAGCACCTTGGAATCGAGTTACCTATTTACCCTGTCTATACACTTAGAATAATAAGACGTTAAGGTACTTATTGCGATTCAATTACTCTCTGTACTATAATCAAATGCTTTCAAAAAGCAAAAGGAAGCACTGTTACGTCAAAGTCTGTGTTTACATTACAGTACAGTAGATTAATTTTGGTCAACCTATAAACAATGAACATGTCATCACATTGACCGAAAAAAAAATCCAGGGCAAAGAACCTGCGTATTAACAATATTCGTGAAATCACCCAAGATGCATGGCAAGTTTAACTGAGTAAACAGTGTAAAGAAAGAATAAGGATGTTTTTTCCTGACCGTGTCTTCCATTTCACGTGATCTAATTGCCATTAGACTTACCACGTATGCGCAGTAATATCTTTAAAATGCTAACAGCAGCATACATGCTTATGCCAATTAGGTAGAGCATGGAGGAAAGAAAGGGGTAGAGTTAGTCTCTTTGTCCTGGCCAAAATTAATTCAATGCAAACACAGCTTCATTCAGAAAAAATAAAAGCACTTCATGAAACATAACTGTCTTTTAGGGATTTGAGTCAGTGGCGGGGCGGGGGGGGGGGAGCCGGCCTAAAGCCCCTAAATTTTTCAAAAATATAAACAAAATGGGGAAAAAATAGTTATATTCAAATTAAAGTATGAGGTTGTCATTTCCGGCCATATCATAACTTATATCTCGGCCCCAACCATTGGTGGGGTTGAGGTGGTTTAAACTCTCCATCTATGAAAGCCCCTCACTGACATGCCCCCTCTATTTCAAATTCCTCAATCTGCCACTGTGAATACAAGAACATCTAACAGCTGTTCAGTTGCCCTGCTGAGCTATCAGATCAGACGTTATACTATTATGAATCATTTTATTTTTTTCTAGGTATTAGGCATATATATAATGGAATAAACACCCGAATCCTCCATCAGAAATAAATATAAAAAGTAAACTTTTCCAATTTAAGTTTTCGATAATTTGTAGGACTTGAGAAAATATTGTGCGAATGCTTACAAGTATTTCTGTAACTTATTTTTTTTATAAACGGTAATATATAATGTAAAATAACAATTAATGCTGATTAAATCTTATAATTTAGACTGCTGCTTCATTTCTAGCTTTGGTTAAAAAATATTTTTTTGGTTTCAAATTTTATAAAACTAGGTTATTAAAGCTGTATCTTAGTTTGTATAAACTGTAACTTAATTTTCTAAATAAATGGTAATATCTAATGTAAAATAACAATTAATGCTGAATAAATCTTACAATTTCTGCTTCTTTTCGGGCAAATTTTAGCTTTGGTTAAAAAAATATTTTTTTGTTTCGAATTACATAACACTCCATTATATAGCGAATTGAGGTTAAGTAACAATCCTGTGTATTTACAAGTTCTGTAAAATAATCCTAAAAAATTTATTAAAATGTAAACATCCCTTATAGTGACCAATACAGAGCCACAAATGCCTTAACAATAGTGTCAGCAGCCCTGTAACAGGCAATAATATTAATTTTATAAAAATGAATCCATATAATTATTTAATATAATGTGATGTTTTAGAATTCTAATAAATTTTGGCAAAATAAAGGTTTTAAAGCTAAAAACTATACAGTAATTCACGAGTTTTGTGATGCAACTTGCATACAAACATTTTATATTAAAAGTATCATAAATAATGGCATTCTGATAATATTTAGTTAATTGTTGATTGTATGAATTGGATTAGTACAATAACGTTCAATGATAATCAGGGATTTGTTTAAGACTACTGTTAGTTAAAAATTCAGTGTGCCCATTAACATAAGAATCATTCACAGTTAAATCACAATTAAAACACTATACCAACTTTGCATTCTACTAATAACATCAATATCACCCAAATTTTCGCATCAAATGAAATTAAAAACAATATAAAAATCAAACAGTAACATACTGTACAGAGAAAAACATATTGCAATATTAAGGGAGGTCCAACCTTATAAATACATTTATGTCAAAAGATTAACATTTTTAGCCAATTCGCATTCTTATCTGTATCATGCTGTATTGGTGTTTTACAGTGGCAGATCCAGGAAATTGAAATAGAAATAGAAGGGCCCAAGTACACAGATAGGGGGGGTCAATTCTACTTTTTTTTCTCCATTTTAAAAATATTTTGTTTAAAAAATTTAGGGGGCCCAGTTCAGCTGGATCCCCCTTGAATCCGCCACTGTTTTATAAGAATCATTAATCATATTCATAATTTGTTTCAAAAAAAGTAAATCTATCACCATGACAATAACCTTAATACTATAATGCTTGCTGTAAAATGGAAGAAATCTGAATTCAAAGATTTGGCAAGATCATCTGCAGTGTGCGAAAAAATAACTTTTTATAGGCGTGAAATGTATTCGTATTCGTTGCTCTTTTTGTGATGCAATAATACTTGTTGTTATAGGATTTGCTGACTACAAGCCTTAAAGCCCCATTCCCGGCAAAATTTCAGTTGTTAAGAAAAATCTAATTTTTGTATAATGTTATAAAGATTTATAAATATAATACGGAATTGCTAGTTTAACTGAATTTAGACATTCCTAAGAATGAAAAAAAATGTAAAAAAAGACTGAAATTTGATTTTTTGTGTTCCATACAAAAAATAAATGCGGATGAATTTTTCATGTTTTATTTTGCGATAGGTCGTGGGAAGAAATATCATAGGCGCCAAAAACATTAACCTATCCAACGCTGCTAGGCTAGGCCTAGCCTTACCTCTATTTAGGTACTGTTATCACACATAAAAACGGCCGACATGATATTT
>NW_022728671.1:290657-360664 GCF_011630105.1 Anneissia japonica | reverse complement strand
ACATTAGCCTATCCAACGCTGCTAGGCTAGGCCTAGACTTACCTCTATTTAGGTACTGTTATCACACATAAAAACGGCCGACATGATATTTTCAGTTGCTGGTATTGACACTTGTGAAATATAATTTTTCATAGGAATTATTTCAAATTTGTTAAAAAACTGATTCTGACAGATTTCGACACTTAAACAAACATATTTCAGCCTAATAGAATGACCGCATTGTGCGAGATGCGAAGTACAAAAACTAATCTCATTAGAGAGGGCGCACTTTATTGACTGTATATAAAGTATACATAAAAGCGAGAGTATTCCAGTGGATGCGATCTACAACCTCTGAATTTACCTAGTAACGATGAATTCGTCGAGAAAATGGTAATATTTTATGAGAAATAGTCTGTATTTCTCATTTTTTTTATTCTTTTGCGTAAAACTAAAATTCATGCCAATATTTTTCCATGATTTATAATAATTGGAGTAATGCAAACGCATATTTTCTAAAAAAAAAGTCAGTTTTTAGTGAAATTTTGCCGGGAATGGGGCTTTAACTTGAGGAGTACACTGATTAATTTCAGATAAGAAAGCACTGAAATGCATCCGCCAAGGAAAAAATTACATGTCATAATGTTGAAACTCAATACTGTGACTCTTATTGCTTCACCTGTTGAATCTCAGAAAATTGGCATGTATTTATTTGCATTCAGTATGCAATACATGGGTGTAAGCAAGAGGGTGTGGATACACCCCTATCCCCTCACCTTATAGCAACAAATTCCACTAAGTGAGTTAAAATACTAAAAATGATCGTTAAGGTTTCATTGGAATATGGATTTGGTTCCGTATTCTTAATTTTCGCACTCCCAGTTCCGCATTCTCAATTTTCGCACCCAACTACCTCCCCGTCCCAGCATATGAATCTTTAATGAACATTTTTAAAAGCCTTCTAGTACAAGATACATACGTAAATAAGTACAGCATTTCTATAGTACACACAAATGGCATGACCAAGAGTTGGGTCACAACATATAATACCATTAGTATGTGAAGATATTCAAAATATAATATATTATATACCTCATACATAGATTCTAGGCATCTGATTGGTTAAGAAGCGGGCAACAGAAAGTACTATTCCACTGAAAAAGTACTATTCCCCTGAAAAAGCACTATTCTTCTGAAAAATATACTTCTTTAACCTGTCGCGTGGTGCTAATTCTAGGCCCCACCATCGCGGTGATTCGCGCTGACGGTAAAGGTGAATGCAACGTCTATGATAAAAGATATTGGCCCTTGACACGCCACGGATCAGCGAGTAGATGACAATAACTATGGAGGCTGTCCGTTCGAGCTCCTGGATGGTGGACTAGCACATACCGATAGCAAAAGTACCAAAAGACAAATTATATTGCAAGACGATGTGTTGAAATTGAGAAAATGAGCAAAGAATAGCTGACACACTCTTTGATCACCTAGCCTAGGCATAGCTAGGCCCTTTAGTTGTAGGACTCTAGGGAGGCTAGGCTGAGAAGTAAGTACTTTTTAGGCATCATAGAATCTATGTATGAGGTATATATAACAAATATTTACTGCTCTAGATTTGGTGAACGGTGAAATCTATTGCCCCTCGGTGATGTGGGGACCGTAAACTACCTTCCCTCAGGCCTTCGGGGAGATAGGCTACGATCTCCACATCACCTTGGGGCAATAGATTTAACAATCCCCTCACAAGCAGTCAATATTTATACACTATATACAGTTTCTGAAGACAATATGGTGTTGGGGTATTCTTGAGACACTGGTTGATAGGTGGCTTGCTGTCATCATGGTACCATCAAGGGTCAGCAATGTAGACTATTTGTTTACCGATGTTTTTACCACTCATCATTGCAATGAAAGCTTGAGGTGCCTTATCTAATCCATTGGCTACAGATTCTCTACACTGCAAATTAAAAGAAATTAAAGTTGTATTTATTGCTTTGGAGTCATTTGCTATATCTATGAAATCAATATTTTCATAATTCCACAAAACAGTCCACCTAAATGCCACTGACAATCATCAGACAGCGTTGCATCATCAATTATCCACACGGAGGGGAATTTCATTTCATTTCTCTAGGCACGGGCGCCAAGGATATGCCAATAAGTGAACTTAATCACTATCCTAGGTTTAACAACAGGGGACTTGTACCAGTACACTGGGGTAACCCCCTACTCTTCTTGAATGATGTACTGGGTTCTTTAAAGTGTACAGGAGCCAAATGTGTACACTGGGCCTACGGTTTAATGTCCTTATCCAAGAAGACTTGTTCCGTACAACCGGAACCATTGGCGAGTGAGCCGTTCGAACCAGCGCCAATATTGGAGCTGAAGGTTGCGGTGCCCCTGACTTAACCGCTCGGCCAATCAACTTGGCAATTAAATTAATGAATTTGACAGCTAGGGGCAGATTGAATAGGTTCACAGGCGCACATGCATCCCCACCCCACCCAAAGTTTTCCACTACCATTTCAAATTTCAATGTATACTAATGTGACATAACATAGAGATACAAAACATAATAATAGGTACAATTTATCTCTTCATTATGCCCCCCACTTAATATCTATTCTCAAAATTTGGTGCCCTTTGCCAGCCAATTTCCCCGTTTCTCGGTTTAAAAAATTCTGGATCCTCCTCTAACGGACAACACAGTGTGTTTCCTGCTTAATATGTGGAAAAGACAAGCCAAACCAGTCACTCGTCGCAAATCGTAGAGAAAATGGCCAAAACATGCTGGAATGTCAAATTTTAAAAAATCTATTTTATTGCACTAAACTAACCTTTATATATCTACACATCATTCTATGCTGTTATTTTCCCCATTTTCAATGTTAAAACAATACTTTTTAAGGATTTAAAGATGGTTTCTGCATGAGAAATGCCTGAAATCATAAACTTTGACGGTTAATTTCTCATATATTGTTCTTTAAACAGCTGTGTGGATAAAGAAATGTCCGATTTGAATGATTTTTTTTACCATTTTATAGCTATTATTTTACTCTCTAACACTGTATTAATAACTCAAAATCGATTTTTGCGACGAGTGACTGGTTTGGCTTGTCTTTGCCACATATATTGCAGTGGCTGCTGAACCACCTTCCCTAATTTTAATTTATAAAACCTTGAATTGAAGCCCTGGGCTTCTTTCTTTTTCTTTGCAAACTTTTATAAACCAAGAAGCCGATCTGTATAAACCAAGCTTGTTTTAATTTATTTTGTTTCTTTGAAATTCATGTACAGTGTATATACAGTTATTATCTAAAAAAAAAGACCATTCTATCATAAAAAGAAGCCCACAGGCATTTTTTGTGATGGGCTTCTTTTCAAGGCTACTAAAGAAGGGGGCTTAAATTTGATATCAGCTTCTTCACAAGATTAAGCCCACTAGCCTTCTATTCCAGGTTTTACGGTATGTTTATTGACCTTTGATATGGGCATGCCCAGTTCAAACTACAAGGTGGCTTATACAAGTGAATCAAATCACCTTTAGTTTGCCCATTTTGTGCCATTTGTGTAGTTGCAGAATGCTGGCTTGAAATCTCTCCACATAGTTAAGCACAAGGAAACGATCTCTGGTGATGTCCCGAGAGCAGACAAGATCTTGGATGTCGTCTGCAAGTGGGGGCGGATACTCCTGGTCCGTGTTGTACATTGCAATCTGTCCGCACAACACCACATGTCCATTATCATTCATCTAAATTGACCAAAATGAAATGTTTTCAAATTACAGGCTGTTGTTGTGAGTGTTCTTAAAATATACACAATTTGTCTGATAATACAAAAACAATTTTCAAACTACTAAAAATCTGTACACCACATTGTAAATCTGTGGAAAAAACAACTTTGTTGACATTTTTATACTAAAATGTATGCAGATATATAAATGAATAATACAATAATTAATAATACCAACAATAATAATAAAATAACAATATTTAATAATAATAATAATAATAATAAAAGTAGCAAAAGTAGCCTCAAAAATATTAATAGTACAGTATAAAAGACACTGTACATGAATTTTAAACAAAACAAAATAAGTTGAAAACATGCTTGGTTTATACAGATTTAGGTGATTTAATGCTTCTTAATACACGCCATGATATAGACTGTTGTTACAGTGGCCTTATTTATTGTTTTATAGTAGAAAAATTTACAGCATTTATTTTGAAAAAAAGCCACTGCACCCTCTTTACTTTGCAAAAGTAGCCTCGAAAAGAAGCATTATCTCGAAAAGACACACATCTTGAAAAGAAGCCCATCCACAGGTTGCAAAAAAAAAAAAAAAAAAAGAAGCTCATGGCTTCCATTTAAGGTTTTACAGTATACAAACAATAAGTTTGTTTATTGTTTTTCAATAATCGATGATGATGATGATAATGATGACAATGATGAATCAGAATAATATGCTAATGACCCCTCCAATTAGAGACCACCTTTCTGTAGCCCCAAATGAATTTATATCTTTTAACTTTATAATAATAATAATAATAATATTTCTAATTAAAGACCATAGCAGCTTTAGCTCAGTCGGCTAATCTGGTGGTAGCCATTGTGTGTGCTCTGAACCGTGGAGACCTCTAGGTCGCCGTTTGAATTCCCATTGCTGCCTCTCCTTGTGTTTCAGCTGAAGGGTTGAAATACAAGTTACAATAGTGCACTGTCTTTCAGATGAGAAGTTTAATCCGCTGGTCCCGTGTGCACAATGGACCATGTGCACGTTAAAGAATGCAGTACACTCTTCGGAAAAGAGTAAGGGACTGTCTCCCGGTGTACTGCCCAATCACCACCAGAAGGACCCCCACTGGAAATACTGTAAGCCTTATTCTAGACTTTCATAGGCCATCCTTGGTGTTTACACTGAATGAATCCAATCCAAAGCTGCTAAAGACCTTGAAAACCCTGGTCCCAAGTGGTCATTAATTAGAGGGAAACCTGCACTGAGATCCACCTAGTTCTTTCATATTATTTCTTCATATTATAAATGGTTTGCTTACATGGTTGATAACAGCCTCACTTATTTCACCTCCGACATTATCAAAATATATATCTACTCCATGAGGGCAGGTTTCAGAAAGTCGTTTGTCCACATCTTCACTCTTGTAATTAATGGCATCATTAGCACCTAGGTCCTCCGTGACAAACTTGCATTTTTCTGCTGAACCACAAATGCCAACAACTCTACTGCAACCTTCAAGTTTAGAAATCTAAAGCAATGTTCTGGCTCATGTTAGAAAAGTAGTAAAGCGGTTTCTAGTGTACAAATTTTTAGTGATTTCTCAAATCTACAAGTATATTGAACACAAAGCATAAAATAAACTGCATTAGAATTTGGCATCAAAATGCTCTAAGCACAACCATATGCGGAAGGCCTATTCTATAGTCTCTATCTGGAAACTGACTGACTGATAAATTGATTGCTTGATTGCTAGATATATTGACTGACTGATTGGTGGACTGACGGTTTGGTTGGTTGGTTGATTGATTGACTGACTGACTGACTGACTTACCGATTGATTGATTGATTGATTAATTAGTTGGTTGACTGACTGACTGACTGATTGATTGATTGATTGGTTGACTGGCTGACTGATTGAATTGATTGATTGATTGACTGATTGATTGATTGATTGGTTGACTGGCTGCTGATGGATTGACTAGATCAAATTTGGGCCGCGAAACATTTTTGAAGGGCTGAGAAGCTGTCTGGAAATTGAAATAAAAATAAAAGACGTTTCACCATGGAGAGAATAGTTTTTAAGCCGCTTCATTGTTACAACGGATGCGTTGCTTGCACACGCTGCTAAAGTGACAGATGGTGCATGCTATTTGAGTTATAAGCGGTTTTTGTGTCTATGCCCCCACGGAAGCTAGAAACTATGTTATCGTCTAGTATTAACCATGTAAGATCGAGTAAATCCGGTATGGAGGAATAAGACCTGTCCTAGAAAGATCACTACAGTAAACAACACCACACATTTCTTGATAACCGAATGCAAATGTGCTTTATTACTAAACATAATAACTGTATAGTAAGTATAGTAAAATATTGTATACATGGAGGCTTCATGATCAAAAGTTCTTTGGTATTTTGGTAGATTTGGTATGTTGGTCCCTGGTGCGGCTGGGCTGCTGGGCCGCAGCTTGGTGCCTGGAATTGTAAATAGGCCGCGAAGTAAAAAGTTTGCGGAACGCTGGACTAGATTGATTGATTAATTTTTTGACTGGTTGACTGATTGATTGATTGATTGGTTGACTGGCTGACTAACTGATTGATTGAATGAATGAATGAATGAATGATTAATTGGTTGAGTGATGAGTGACTGACTAATTGACTGACTGATTGACTCATTGATTGACTCATTGATAGTTTGATTGATTGATTGATTGTTTAATTGATTGATGAATTGATTGTTTGATTGATTGGTTGATTGCTTGACTGATCAATATTAAACAAAATCCTCATAGGCTAAGTTATTTAAAAGAAATATTTATCCAGATACAGGTTAGTCTTCCAGCTGGTAATCAAGAACTAAACCAATTTTGTGTTTAAAAGGGTGAGCTTAAACTGAGTAAGTTTGATACAGGCTCTTCCTGTTGTAAAGGAGATAATTGTGGGTCATTTCAATAACATGAACAATTACCTGAACAGCCATTGAACCAGACGCTCCTGCCGCTGCACTCACTATCATCGTCTGGTTGCCTTTTGGGTTGATGTGTGCCTTCTGACGTATACCAATAAAAGCAGCTAGGCCTGGCAGACCTAGTAAACTCAACATCAGTGAGTAGTGTTTCCCAGTCAACTTAGTATCTACCTTCAAAACACAACATTATTATTGTACATTATAGCAGTTTTCCATTGAATCAAAGTGCACTCTCTCCCAATACCGACCCCCCATTGGATCCGAATTAAACTGAAAAATAGTAGAAACTTTATCTAACATTAACCTTTACTGGCTTGTCATTTTAATCAATAGATGATCTCTGTGGCAACTCCACTGGGACTGCGCTAGCTGTACGAACGGTTCATTCACAGGGGGTTATTCTAGGCCTAGTTGTTAATTCCTAGTGACGATTTTTGCTTTATATCGTCCGGAAATCGTTGTTTATTATTGTTTGTTCAGTTGTAGAAGTGGAATTTTGTGTTCCGGACTGAATATAACGTCCAGAAAGGTTTTTGGAAGTATTTTATTAAAGGAAGGATAAGAACGAATTTGGGACTTTGGTTTAGTGTGAAATTCAGTTTTCTGGGCATTCAGAGTTCGGAGATTCCACTGTATTACACATTATTACTATTGTCGCAGTCACTTATTATACAAGTACCAAGGAGGTTACGTATGTCTGAGAAATATCTGAAATCATAAACTTGGAAGGCTTACTTCTCAAATATTGTTCTTCAAACAGCGGTATGTTTAAACTCCTGTAACTTCATAATGAAATGACGGATTTAAATGATTATTTCACCATTTTATAGCTCTCATTTTACTGTTAAGCCCTGTAGTTATAGCTGAAATTTTTTTTTTTTTTTTTTTTTTTTTTTGCGAGGAGTAACCTGTTTGGTTTGCCTTTGCCACAAATAGAAACATACACATTTTTTTTATAATAAAATTGATATCTATCTTGTAGATGGCTTAATAATTATAAGAAGGTTCCAAATTTTGAATCACAACGCAAACAATGAACATGCTGACTGGGGTTATGTCATTAACAACAACAGATTACATGCAATTGTTAAAACCTCAAAAATCACAGATTATTCAATTCAATTCAATTCAAAAATACATTTATTTTCTTCCATTTGCAATTGAATAACAGAGTTCATTAAAAATGATAGGTTTATTATCATCAACTGCAGCATAATTGGATCTCACATATCATATGCAGAAACAAAACTGATCCTTGTTCAAACAGCTTATGTTCCATGCCACCAAATACACTAGGCTTGGAAAAAGAACACCATCCACCTTGGATAGAGTCGTCACCTTAAATAGACTATCGAAATCACAATTCATTAGAAAGAAATTTTCGAAAATAAATAACGAGTGCACTACCGGATAAACAAATGCCCTGCATCAACTTCACTAAAGCGATTGATGTGATTATGCGGGTGGGAGGGAACCCCCATAGCACCGCCACTATTCTCCTAGATCCTGGACAGATCAGAGCTTCCTGGACAGCATCTTTTCAACTTTGCTCTTCCTACATTTGGCAATGAATCAGCCAAGAATGACTAGTCCTCCTTCTATATTTCTTTTCCCTACAATTTGCACCTTCAGCACTTTCTCATCTGAGTTTGCAAGAAACCCTGCAATGATCTTACTAATCTCAATCTGCAGATAGCTAACACCACGACCACCACCAAATAACCCACAGCATTCTTGTCATGATCCATTCTCTCTGGACAATTATCTTTTCTGCACCAGAACCATATGTCTATCTTCGGTTTCCAGATGTCCTTAGATCAGGGGTGGGCATAAAAATTGGTCGATACTACTTTTTAGAGATGGTCGGTGTTGTGCCATAAAAAACAATGTGTTAAATTCTAGCCAAAGAAGTCTGGCGGGCCGCACATACAGGGTTATTAATTCATTTTTGTGGGCTGCAAAAAATCTCTGTCGGGCCACACTTTGCCTTTTATATAATCTGTTTTTTCATACCAAAAGCGCACTTTGAATATTTTAAGTTCCCATAAGCACTCCCTCAATTTTTGTCTACTTCCATAAGCGCCTCCTCAATTTCCACTCTGTTTTCATAAGCACCCCATTTGAATTAAGCACCCATATTTAATAAACAACAACCTAAATATGCTAAATTCATTAATTTAAAAAAGCATTGGGTTAATTTAACATTACCATATATGGGTCCATTGACAGGTATAAGGTTTTTACCAGGATTTGTCCATCATCGATTTCTGGGATAGGACACTCTTCATAGTGGAAATCTCCTTCAGATGGTGGAGTATTGTAACCTACAGCAAAATATACCGAGTAAAAATTGTTTATTTAATTTTACGCATTTTATATGCACAATAAAAGTTGCACATATTGTCCACTGCCCACATGTTGAAGCCGGAAAATTTCAAATTAACAAATGCATTTATTTGTTTAAAAAAAAGGCACAAAAGGAAGGTGCTAGGCCAGTAGACGTATAGTAAGGGAGGTATAAAAATATTTTATTTTTTATACATCCCTGATATTATTGATTAAAATATACATCACAACCTCCAAGGTCACATACCAACAACTTTTTGATAGTTATATCAGGAAGGCTTATTTTTTTATACCTCCTTGGTTATATTTGATCCCTGGTACTTGTTGCATAGGCTTCTAGGGCACTAATAATATCATAAATTATTCAATACTAATACATTCCTAGATGATTTTACTTTCCTATAATCCACTTATTATCCAACAATTATGGTTTCTAATTAAGTTAATTAACCATTAATTAGGACGGTTAACATCTTTGCGGTGCACCATCTTACACTCCAGCTTGTAGTAGCACATTGTCAACAATTTTGCAGCGTTGCCAGAATCAGGGCAAAATTATACCGTGTTTGCCATACATACATGTGCGCCGATTTAAGCGTGCCTAGTGGAAATAGTATTAATGACTTTTATTTTATCTTCATAAAAAAAAAATGCATACTAAAAAGAGACAAACTACAAAACAATACATACAAGTTTCCAGAAAAAAGTCACATAATTGGTCACAAAAATTAAATTTGGTACAAATTATAATTTATATGACAGACGATGGAAAACTACTGTCATCGACCATATGGTGCGGCGGAGAAGAGTTGATTGTGTTGAGCGATTGGGTGTTACAATATACAGTACCGTCCTAATTAGGCCTATTGGTTAATTAACTTAATTAGAAACCATACAGTAATTATTGAATAATAAGTGTCTTCGGCCTAGGCCTACATGAAAGTCAAATCATCAATCAAAGAACATGTTTTTTAGTGTTGAATAATTGTAAGTTATAAATAATGTGGTAACCGTTACTGGATGCGAAACCGTATTAGCGCCTGCCTAGCCTCGGTCTTCTGGACTCTAGGCCAACTTATCTATAGGCCTAGGCCTAGGTAGATCTAGGCCTATTCCCTAGGCCTAGATCAACCTACGATAGCGCAGCAGCAGACCCGTTTTGAAGAACACCATTCACATCACCAAGGCCAGGCCAGTTTGTCAGACAGTGATGTGAATGGCATTACATATAACATACTTGGTCGTTGCTTCAGTACTACCCTGTGGTTGGAAATCATGATACTTTCTACAGTCAATCGACTGTCTATCTCAGAATAGTGTAATTATTTGCAAAACCATCATTGAATTGTACACCAACGATCCACGTCTTTTTCCCAGGCACGTCGTCCATTCCTTTCGCCGGGCCGCTGTGCACACGCACACCAATGCGCCCGGCGACCGTGTACATAATAATAATAATTAATGAGTTAAGTATTTTTAACTGGTTACTTGGCCCAGCAGACAACTCAAACAAAACCTCTACCCGGTGGTCAATAGGATTTTTTTATTGGATTAACGTCCCTACTCCGACATGGATATTCCCTTAATTTATAGGCCTATACCGGGATCTTTATTTGTATTTTCATTAACATTTTTAATAGTAACATATATACCATTATTGTTTTGGCGGATCCTTGATGGCTTTTGCGCAACAAAGCTTGGTTTAATAACAAGACAAGAATTAAATCTATAGACAATTTTATATCTATCTGGAAAATGTATTATCTTCATTTATAACAAATGAAAGTGCTTCTCCATACCAAATCATGCTTCTTGTACACTTTTTTTCAGGATGTGTTTCATTGTTGTCACACGTATATGTTTCATCGCGGTCAATCAACTTCATCTCATTTTCCATTGTAATGATGATTACATTATGTGTTAATTATTTAATCATGATTTAAATAAAAAATAATTAATGAATCTTAACTTTCAAAAAAGATTCCATTGAAAATAATCAGCATAATTTTATCATTAGATAAATATTGAAACCTGACAAGAAAGTAGCAAAAATTTCATGAAAATAAACAATTTTCAGAGATACAAGATTTGTCCCGGAAAAAAAAGAAAAGAAATAATGTTTAACACTTAAATTATTCAATACTAATGCATTCCTAGATGATTTTACTTTCCTATAATCCACTTATTATCCAACAATTATGGTTTCTAATTAAGTTAATTAACTATTAGTTAGGACGGTTAACGTCTTCGCGGTGCACCATCTTACACTCCAGGTTGTACATTGTCAACAACTTTGCATCAGCGTTGCCAGAATTAGGGCAAAATTATACCGTGGTTGTCATGTGCGCTGAGTTAAGCGTGCCTAGTGGAAATAGTATAAATGTCACTCAAAATGTTATTCTACTTTTCGCTTTTAAAATCATGCCCAAATCTCTGTAATAATTGAGTGTTCAGATTCCAGAAGCATACACAGATCCTAACAGATATAGAGATTGTGGTACCATTACTGATTAAGAAAACTTTCAAAAATAAATTTGAAAACTTCAAAAAATGAAGGAAATGTTCTGAGGTCAATAGAGTCATGTCAGACATACTGTAACCATTGAGTGTTCAGAATCCAGCAGCAAAGACAGTTCCTAACTGATATAGAGATTGTGGTTTCATTATTAATAGACACTCAAAAATAAAGGAAATGTGTCTTTTTTCCAATCTCGTACAAAGTTCTGAGGTCAATAAAATCATGCCAGGCATATTGTAACCATTGAGTGTTTAGAATCCAGCAGCAAGGACAGTTCCTAACAGATATAGAGATTGTGGTTTCATTATTTATTAAGTGTCCGACTGATATATTTTGGGATATGTTTACTTCTAGTTTAGCAAATTTTAGACACCATCTTTTCTTTGATGACCTGTCTATCCATAATGAATTTCCCCTTAAATACAATTTGGTTGATTCTGATTACAATGATGCAAGTTATATCGTCGACAAATATTGTAAAAAATACCTTTATATTGCTTGGATGAAGAGCAATGACCTGTACAAGAACCTGTAATATTTTACTAAATTTGACTTTAATTCTGCCCTTGTCCGTAGAAAAAGGAAATTAATAAATAAATAAAATAAATACATAATCCGGTAACTTCACACGACTTACAGGTTGTTGTGCAGCTCAGTGTATTTCATTCAGTTTATTTAACATATTTTAGTAAGAATTTTTCTTTTTAGAGAATAAGGGTAAAATTTTACTGTAAATTGCTTGGTTTTGTTTTTGTTATGCTATTTATCCTTTTGTTGTTTTTGAACTGTCTTTTGCTTTCCTTTGCTTATATTTTATATTGTTAATGGGTGCACCGTCTAAGTGATGGGTGCCACTGATCTAAAAGTGAACCCAATAAATCGTATCGTATCGTATCGTATCGACTGTTGAACTGATGTTGTTTCAACCAAGATTCCGACATCGGCCTCTGGGATGTGTCATCTGGGTCTAAGTTATTAATTGTTGTTTCACACGTTCGACGAAATGTGATCGTTGGCGTGTCTGGTTGTTCTATGATGTTGATGGTATAAACACATAGTTTCCGCATCAAGCCAAGAAGGCTCATCTAAATCTACTGAAGTACGGCTATCTAGCTCCTCTGTGTGGTCATCTGGCAATTCATCATTTGAAGCCATGGATGGTCTTCCAATAGAATCTGAGGACATTCATTTTTGTTTCAGCATACAGAATTGCCCTACATTAATATCGTCAGCTAGCGGGTATTGCCTAAAATCACATATTTCTGCATTGAATTCATTTAATTTACCCTTAGGCGAAATTCCGTTTGCTACATCAAGGAGCTCACTTTTTCCCATAGTTTTTGATACGGTAAAATACATAGTGCCTCCACCATTTTGTTTTCGGACTTGTTTGAATTTTGAGGTTGTTGGACATTAGTGGGGCCAACCAATTTCAATTTTCCGCTTTGTCCTACGGGCATTGCCGTTTCCCAGAAGATGAGATGAGTGCTTTGACTAAATGGTTGAGTTTTATCCTCGTAGCTACCACTGGATTTTCTTTTCTTTCCTAATTTCTCCTTCAATCTTTTAAGAATTGTATCTTTCTGTGTCGTCGGGGCTGTATTCTTTTCGCAAAATGCCCGAAGTGCAATCCAGTCACCCAACAATGGCACAAACTCTTTTTAAGTTGTCATCATCCACCATTGGCAGAGTAGCACTGTCAATCTTTTAAAAAATAATGGATATGGAATAGATCTTACAAATCGATGAAATTATTATTTTTCCAAAGCACATCTGGTACTATATGGGCTTCTAGTAATTAGGACAAGGATTTCAAATAAGCCTACAGTATTTTCAACATACAAATGGCGGCCGTTTTAGATTTCAAAATGGCTGCCATAAAATTAAATATATTTTTCTAATATCTCAGCTTCTACTTTGATAGATTGCCACAATTGAAATGGAATTGGGCCTTCACCTTCAATGGTCTTTCAAGTCTAGCCTGAAAACACTACCAAAATTGTCACATGTAATCATTTCATATGCTGATGAAACTATAAAATGGAAGGCACAAAAACCGATGAGAGAATTTATATGTGATAATGTGGCGAGTATGTCTACATCAACCTCTTTTTCAATATTGCAACATAAAACAGACAAACCACCGGTCATCTTCAACTTGTTTAAATGCAATTGATGATGGTTGTGGTATTTTTCAAAATTAAATTTACCTTTTCGTCCATTAGTTTTTGTATAAATTCATCTTCAATACCGCGAGTATGCATGTACTCATACAGAAAGTCAATTTTTTTCCGTGCCAATTACTCCTTAAGTAGAGAAGATATAATACTTAATTACGACATAAAAATATATATTTCAGTAGCCCTAATAGGCTTTCGTAACTGGAATACATTCGGTATTTTAACCATAAAATCAACTGGCATACATCCGGCATATCTCGGTAGATGCCCGCGTACAACTAACAACTTTGGTTGACTACGTACAGTGTTGGTGAACTACACTATTATATTATTGCGGACTACACAATCAGAGTGTTCTGACTACACCATCAGAGTATTGCTGGATACACAATCAGAGTATTGCTGACTATAATCAATGTATGTTTTGCTAGTAATACACAATCAGAATGTTGCTGACTATTGTGTTTCTGACTCCTCCACGTGTTTTACCAATTAAATATGACAAGTAATCCGTGTAATAACGAAATAATCCGTTATCACAAGCCGAAATTAAAACATATGATACAATATGTCGTAATTACGACATAAAAATATATATTTTAGTGGCCCTAATAGGCTTTCGTAACTAGCATGCATCCGGTATTTTAACCTTAATATCAACTGGCATACATCCGGTATATCTCGGTAGATGCCCGCGTACAACTACTGTTCTATTTTCTCTATGGTACAACTAACAACTTTGGTTGACACGTACAGTGTTGGTGAACACTATCATAATTGCGGAATACACAATCAGAGTGTTCTGACTACACCATCAGAGTATTGCTGGATACACCATCAGAGTATTGCTGACTACAGTCAATGTATCTTTTGCTAGTTACACAATCAGAGTGTTGCTGACTATTGTGTTTCTGACTACTCAAGCAGTGATTGCTAACTACGACCAACTAGTGTAGTTGACAAATATCAGAGGTTTTCTTCACCCTGGGTAAGTCATTTTCGGTACGGTAATTTTTTTTTACTCAAACATAGACTTTTATCTATCTTCAAATATATTCAAATATAACTGTTCTACCGTAGCCCAAGTCTTATTGAAGCATTGCAGCAATTTTCACATTTCAGTTGGAAATTTTTGTTTGAAAATAGATTAAGTTTGATAATTTAACAGATTAATTTTATGATATAATGATAGTGATATTGTATTTTGTAAAATAGTTCAAGAATAGAAATGCAAGAGCCAGCTGATATCTCTGGTGACAGTGTTAATATTTCATAGACACATTCATGTTCAGACATACCAGGTACATAATAAGCACATATGATACAATGGAAACAGAACTGCTGTATTTGTTTTTTTGTTTTTTTTTTTCATTTTAAACCGACAACCCCACTCAGATGTGTCTTAGTGGCTGTTGAAGGGAGGGTGTCATGGTATAAATTTAAGATTCGCCAGCGTTAAGCTGGATGTTTCGTTTTATATTTTTAAAATATATAAATCAAAATCAAAGCAACATGAATGCACATATGATATTTTGCTCTGCTGTATAGGTTAGTAGGTCAAAGAGTGTTGTTTATTGATTCATTAGAATGAGAGCGTTTATATCAAGAGCTAATTACTTAAACAAATCTACCATATGTACTGTATTAATTTGATTTATTCATGATAGTCGTCACTTATTAAATATATAAAATTGAATTAAATGAAATCACTTTCCAAAAATAGTTTGTCTTGTTTGTTCTGTGATACGTTTTCCTTTCTTAAAAGCATTTGGCTTTATATGTCCATCTTATAATTTTTACGAGTTGTTTGGTATAAATTCTTTATCATTCTGCTTTAATACCAGTTTGACAATTCAGTCAAAAACATGTTTATCATTGTTTTGTTTATAACATGGAAGCGGTTGGCGCACTGGTTATGGCTTGAGCTATTAACCTTGAGGTGGGGATTTTAAGCCTCAACAGTGGAAGTGGAAGTTCTTTTATGATATGTTGTTGGGGAGGATGCAGGATTATGCGGTAGGGGTGCGTGCAAGGGCACAGATCTGTTTTTAAAGGTGGGGGAGACATTTCGTGGAAACAGTACCTGTAGATGGCCGGAAATGACACTAAAATTAAAATTAATCATCATGACATCACTATTTTTTTTTTTCTATTTTATATTTTCTTCACAACAGCAAGCATTCCCTTCCAACAACAAATACACACATTTGAGGAAATAGTACCTCTACATTGCCAGAAATCACACTTTAGTAGAATGTATCATCATATACGGTACCGGTAGGCAAAATGAAGCGCCAACAAATTTTTATGATCTTTAATCAGCGATTTTCGGCAACCACGAAATGTCTCCCCACCTTTCAAAACATCTAGAGATACTATTTCCTAAAATTGTCCCACCATGGTGAGGCTGAAGTGGATGTGGCCTCACGGCTTTGGGGTAGGTCACGTAAATTAAGTAAATGCATCAAAGAAGGTTCCGTTTTTCTTTAGTTTTAATTTCTATGGTACATCAGACATATAGTACGGCAGCTTAGGGCCATATTTTGACCTAATGTGGACGTTCCGGACAAAAGCACCATTTTTTTTTACATGCTCCTTATGGTCATAGCATTCAATTTTTGGTAGGAACCACCTCATCCGAGGTCATTATGGCGGCCATCTTGGATTTCAAAATGGCCGCTTAATAAAACCTATGTTTATCTATATCTCCGCTTCTAAACCACTTGGAATTATAATTCTAATGTCTAAGAGTATGTTTATATGATCGAGGAATACCATCATATTATTTTTGACCTGGTCAGATTGCCACAAATGGGTCATGTAAGGCCATTCAAGGTCATTCAAGGTCAAATATTGTAAGGTATCTTTAAAATTACGTAATTGTCAAATTTGGGGAGGATGCATGATTATGCGGTAGGGGTGCGTGCAAGGGCACAGATCTGTTTTTAAAGGTGGGGGAGACATTTCGTGGAAACAGTACCTGTAGATGGCCGGAAATGACACTAAAATTAAAATTAATCATCATGACATCACTTTTTTTTTTTTTTTTTTTTTCTATTTTATATTTTCTTTACAACAGCAAGCATTCCCTTCCAACAACAAATACACACATTTGAGGAAATAGTACCTCTACATTGCCAGAAATCACACTTTAGTAGAATGTATCATCATATACGGTACCGGTAGGCAAAATGAAGCGCCAACAAATTTTTATGATCTTTAATCAGCGATTTTCAGCAACCACGAAATGTCTCCCCACCTTTCAAAACATCTAGAGATACTATTTCCTAAAATTGTCCCACCATGTTGAGGCTGAAGTGGATGTGGCCTCACGGCTTTGGGGTAGGTCACGTAAATTAAGTAAATGCATCAAAGAAGGTTCCGTTTTTCTTTAGCTTTAATTTCTATGGTACATCAGACATATTAATTAGGCACTTGTAGATGGCCGGAAATGACACTTTGAAATAGTAAAATTCATCATCATTATCACATTACCATAGTCAAAATGAACCGCCAACAAATTCTCATCATCTTTTATCAGCCTTTTTCGGCAACAAGATCTAATTAATATGTTTAATACATTTATTTCATGTATTTACTTTTACCTACTTCAAAACGTTGAGTCCACACCCATATGAGGAGGTGGTAAAATGTGGGGAATAGTACCTCTGCCGGGTATGACACTCACTGACATATAGTAAACCCATCATCCTCGATCTAATTAATCGCTGTGATGTACCATAGAAAATAAAACTTAATTGTCTCTGATGTATTTACTTTACTTCACCTCTTTCGTGTACTAGCTGAAAGCCAATATTATGGTCCACGAACCATGATCTGCGCCTATGGTTGCATGATAGTACACACCACCTCAGCCCCAACATGGTTAGGCTGAGGTGCGACATTTTGAGAATATGGACCTCTGGGTGCCCGAAATGCACTCTCGTATGGAACACCAAAAGGACAAAATACAATTGGCAGCAGTGCAAAACTGAGAGTCAGCAGTGCAAAACTGAGAGTCAGCAGCGCAAAACTGAGAGTCACCAGTGCAAAACTGAGAGTCACCAGTGCAAAACACAGAGTCAGTGCAAAACTGATTAGTGCAAAACACAGAGTCACAGTGCAAAACTGAGAGTCACAGTGCAAAACACAGAGTCAGCAGTGCAAAACTGAGAGTCACAGTGCAGAACTGAGAGTCACAGTGCAAAAACATTGGTGGCAATGCAAAACTCCAATGGCAGTTCAACTCAAGTGGACGCCCTCTATTTTGAATTAAAGTTTCACAGCTTTTTTTGGACGGTGTCAACAAGTAAAATGGATGAAATTTTGAGGTCACTTGGGCACTCCTTAGTGACCATTGACAATTTTGAAAGAGGGGGTGGGGGTGGGGTGCGTATAAGCGTTACAATTAATACAAAAATGAAGTGCTTGAAATAATTAATAAACAGTGGGCTATGGAGAAGGCTGGTACATGTGCCCGAGCTTGACGAAAAAAAAAACAAGGCCTAAATCTAGATATATACCTAAATGCCTCGACTTCGTCGGCTTCTCAAGAAACATTGTTTTCCTAAATAAATCTCACTTAACTATCTAAATTTTTTGCTTTTTTGTCATTTCTGTTGTCTTTGTTGATCCGCAATTGGTTATCTTTTTTAAAAAAATTATTTTGATTGCGCCTTGTATGTATTCCTTGGCAAAAGGCGCGGTACAAGTTCCTGTATTATTAACTAGGCCAGGCCTAGCCTAGGCTTTACGGCCTACAGACCTAGGCTAGGCCTGGAATCCGCCGCTGAAATTATAATATATTCAGGCCCGTAGGCGGGGGGGGGGCAGAGGCTGAGGACGCACCTCCCCTCCCAAATTCCAAAAGGTCTAAAAAAAATACACAAAAAATATTTCATCCATTTTACTTGTTGACACCGTCCAAAAAAGCTGTGAAACTTTAATTCAAAATAGAGGGCGTCCACTTGAGTTGCACTGCCATTGGAGTTTTGCATTGCCAACAATGTTTTGCAGTGACTCTGTGTTTTGCACTGTGACTCAGTTTTGCACTGGTACTCTGTGTTTTGCACTGCTGACTCTCAGTTTTGCGCTGCTGACTTTGTGTTTTGCACTGTGACTCTCAGTTTTGCACTGTGACTGTGTTTTGCACTGCGACTCTCAGTTTTGCACTGTTACTCTGTGTTTTGCACTGTGACTCAGTTTTGCACTGTTACTCTGTGTTTTGCACTGCTGACTCTCAGTTTTGCGCTGCTGACTCTGTGTTTTGCACTGTGACTCTGTGTTTTGCACTACTCAGTTTTGCGCTGCTGTCAATTGTATTTTGTCCTTTTGGCGTTCCATACTCTCGTACCTTAAACATTTTTTTAATACAGCCATGAAAGTGACTACATATCATTAGAGTATTATTGTTTGCTGACTACACAATCAGAGCGTTGCTAACTACAAAGTGGAGGGCGCTGTGATAATACTTAACTAAGGTATGGTAATCAACAGCTCCAATAAAAACCCTTTTTTTGACGAGTGACTGAAATATATTTTTTATTATATGTGAGTATGTCTTTCAACTTATATACTGCTCAATCTCGGTAAGTTTGAAATGTCAGATCTTACCGGATTAATGCTGTACGGATCTTTTACTGAATACGATAATGTCTAAGCCCTTAGAATTTCCCGCGAAAGCGAAAAAGAACCCGGTTCTAACAGGGGTTGCTATCAACAGTACCTAAGCAAAGTGTGATGACCGATGACGTAATTGATTGTACTTCTGAGGTTGGAAGCTTACCAATAGAAAGTCACGTAACAGTAAAACAAAAGAACCAAAGCCTGTCAAGCGTGAAGCCAATCTTGATGAATGATGACGTACGTAGTAAGCATGACGAGTACCTGACTGAGGTATCATTTATTTTGCCTTATGTGAGATTATACGTTGCGATAATCTAATTGGCATACAAAAAGTCAAAAATCTGAGGATATACTTAGATAATCATGAAGACAGAGTTAAAATCATTTCTGCCGGCCTAAACCTTAATGCAAAGAACATAACTGTTTATGATTTTAAAAAAAATACCTGCTAACAACGGAATACGTATCTTAATAAAAGATGTGCCGATTTCAATGCACGATGACGAAATTGCATCATACCTCAATAAACTGGGTTGCAAAATGATTGGTGATATACAGTACGTAAAATTTCGTAATAATGGACAGCTTTCCCGTTCTGTCAATGGAGATCGGGCGGCAATAGTTGAACCGTTTCAAGGTAGTTTACCACGGTTTACAATAATCAACGAGTTTAAAGCCAGACTCTTCCACAAGGATCAATTATACACTTACATAAAATGCTTCACCTGCAACAAAGTGGGTCATAAAGCAAACCAGTGTCCTAAAGGTATTCCCCACAATTGTCACAATTGATGTGGGAATGTTTTACGGCCATATTATTGCCAGAGTTTGTCCGGAAGAGGTAAAGCAAAATGACAGCAACAAACCAGATGTCGATAACACACTGGATGCTTCCAGTGATAATGAAGAGGATGACACCATGCTGTTTAAGCAAACATCGGGTGAAAAATTCATTCAAAAAATGTAGAGAAATATATTAAACAATCAATCTGGAGATAAATTAAATATGAGTATTAAGTCAAGCGACGAAGAAGATGCTGAGAATGACAAAGGAACAGTTGACTCTAAAGATGATGCATCTGAAGACGTCACCGCACAAAGCAGTAACTGCACAAATAAGGACACCAGTAATGTCAAAACTCGCATCACCATATTCATCAAACCAACTTCTCAAACTTCAACGGCCCAGCGCCCCAAACATCCATGCAGAACCCACCTCAAGAAAGCAAAATACAGTGAACAATGATGGATTAATGAATATCCAGAAAAGCCCAGATGAGCGTAAACGTAAAATGAAAAGGAAACGTGTGCGTAGCACCTCAACGTAAGAAGGGTATCTTGCTTTTTCTATAAATGCTTATTTGTCTGTAAGTTTTAGACGAAATCTAAATAATTATCCTATCTATCGATTTATGTCTTCTATAGGCCTACATTTCCTCTTTTTAAATGTTAGATGCTTGCGTAGGATAATTGGTGCAATGATCAAAAAGCATACTACAACAGACGCATTTTGCACCAGGCGTAATTGATAGTTTTAATAAACTATGGGACGGTACTTGCATCCATAATTTATTGTTAAAAAGTGTTGAATATTATGATGCAATCAAAAGAATTATCATGCAAACAAAAGAAAATGAACATATCAATAAGATATGTTAAAAAAAATAAATAATGAAAAAAACTATCAAAAAGAAAAACTACAAAAACAAATACAAAACCTAAATGATGCTCTAATTATTAGTGATTCTAATGAAAAAAGTGAGGCAGAAATTGAGGAAAAAACAAAAAAAATGGAATTAATATATGATAAGGAGACAAGAGGTGCATATGTAAACTGGAGGATAAAATGGATCGAAGAAGGTGAGCGCAGCACCATATACTTCTGAGTTTAGAAAAAAAATAAACGGAAATAAAATATTAAATGCTGAAAAAAAGCTAATGGAAAAGAAACAACATATCCAAAAGAAATCCTACACGAAGAGGTTAATTTTTAAGAGCAGCTATATGCAAATAAGGGGATTCCCCACACTGAGATTGAAAAGTATCAAAACAAAACCAATGTGCATTGCCTCACCAAAGAAGAAAAAAGTGTTTGCGAAGGCGCTATTACCGTAGAGGAGTGTGATGAAGCAATACAAAGAATGAAAACAAAGCCTGGAATTTAATAAGCATTTTGGGAGGAAATTAAATCTATTGCTTGTAATGCTATTAATGATTCAAATGAGCAACACACAAAAACAAGGTGTAATCAACCTAATGTATAAAAAAGGTGACAAGCGACTTTTAGAAAATTGGCGGCCTATTACATTACTCAACACAGACTACAAAATATTAACACAAATTGTATGCTTCACAATTTTATTGACGTCTTAGTAGATAGTGATCAAAAAGGTTATATCAAAGATCGTTTTTCAGGTGAAAATATTCGTTTGATTAATGACGTTCTTTGTAAATGTAAACGAAATAGATAGTGCCATTTTAGCACCAGTCTTCAGAAAAGCATTTGATTCTGTGAGTAGGAAATTTATGTTTAGTGTTCTATGAAAATTCAATTTTGGAAATTCATTCTGTAAATAATAAATACAGTGTATAAAAATATCGAATGTGTAATTGTGAATAACGGATGGATTTCAAAAAGTTTCAAAATGGAAAGTGGTATAAGTGGTATCTGCTTTATTGTTTATCCTCACTACTGAAGTCAGGGCATGTAATATAAGAAACGATATTCATTTTAAAGGAATACCGTTACCTAACCCGGAAAACGCAGGTTTTCATGAAGTTCGTATCGCTCAACTTGCTAACGATACTCTATTGTTTGTTTGTTGTGACAAAAGCATAATTAAGGGTGTGAATATTGTTAAACGATTTTGTAAAGTGTCCGGTATGAGTTTAAATGAGACAAAAACAAAAGCTATGTTGATAGACAAAAACAAAAATAGAACAGATAAACCAGGTAACCTAAATTGTTACTAAAAAGTTTAGCGTTGTCTAAATTAATCTATAATGCATCCATAATAGGAGTATCGGACTACGGTATTTCTCAAGTAAATAAGTTGTCGTATGAATGTGTATGAAGTGGAAAAAGGAAAAAATAAAAAGAAAAACATTAATTGGTAATCAAATGAAATGAGGAATAAACATGCCAGATTTTTCAGTAAACGTAAGCTCTTAAAATTTCCTGGGCAAAAAACTTATCTCTAGAAAACATAGCAGATGGAAATTGATACCATTATAATTATTATATCAACAGGGTTAGTAGCGGAAATTCAATTTTTGGTGTGTCGAAATTAAACATGAAAAATCACAAGATATTCAAATGTATACAACCCTTCTACATTAAGGTCATAGAAGCCTGTGTTGATTTTAATCAAAATAATAGATACAATTAACACATATGAATTTATGGGGTAATACAAATATTACATTTAAGAATAAATAAATATATTTTACCAACTGGACTTTATCTGGATTAAATAAAATAAAAGATGTGATAATTTTAAATCGTTTTGTGAACCCACTTGAAATCAAAGAAAAGTTAAAAACACTGTAGGAATTGAATTAGTGAATACCATACGCTCATAGATGCAATCCCAAAAGACTGGATGAATATGATTAAGCAACAGGATAGTTTTAATGTAAACTTGAATGCAAATGAATGCACTGCAATCGATAAAATTATAAAAATAAAAACAAAACATATTTCTTTACATTTTGTAAATATAACATTTATTGAACCATGTTGCATACGTAAATGGGACAATATTTTCAATGAAACGATACAATGGGGAGAGGTTTGGAAACGGAAAGTTAAAAATGAAAAAAAAAAAAAAAATATGCGCAATTAAATTACAAATTGATAAATAGAATTGTTCCCACAAATGAACGATTATGTAAATGGAAACAAATGTAACAATTGCGATGCTATAGATAATGAAAAACATATGCGTTTTTTGAATATAAACAAAATGAAATGTTATGGAAAACAAATGATGAGCTCTTTAAAAAAAGACAACAATAGCAGTTATATTCAATTGCGGCTTAGAGCCCAATCACACTTGAGAGTTACGTCGGCCCAGGGTCGGCAATTTTTAAGTGTGAACAATCAATAAATGTTAAGCCGGCCCTGAGCCGACCTAAAGTTAATCCTAATTTTTTTGAGCCAGGGCCCGCAACGCGGGCCCTGGGCCGACTTAACTTTATATCTGAACGTAAGCCGAGCCTGAGCCGGCCCAAGTTCGCTCTGATTGCGGTCGATTTTGACATCTTATCTAACCACAACATTTATTTCAACTGACTTGCGCGAAAAAACACCATTGAGAAATAAATTGTTAAATAAACTGTAGAGTAAATTGTATTCAGTTGAACTATTGTTTTTGAATAAAAGTTGTTTTATATATATAAGGTCTCCATGCCTAACTAATTATTACTCACAGCCTCCGTACGAAGCATAAACATCATCACAAACAGCGTGACCACTCACAATTTTAGATATACCCAATGACTGGGTCGAAATTACCCAAGATTCAGCAAAAATTGCCCAAAATTACCCAAGCTTCCTGAAAATGCATTAAAATTTGAAAAATACGTGTTTTTCGCATGTATAGTTCCCTTTTAGTTCAATTTATAAACCAATTTTTTATTGTAATTGTTTGTGTTAATTATTAAAATTAATATTCATGAGGTGATAATACGGATAGAAAAATACGCCCTCAGTCGGCCAGTGTTATCAGTAGATCAGTGATCAAGTTTTTATGTAATGCATTAATTAGGTATAAGATTAATGGCAAAGCAAATCACAAATAAACAATTCTGAACCTATGTTTATAGCAATTAACAGTCAATTAACAATGTTATGTGCACTTTGTTGAGTTTTGCTTACTTTTGGACTGAAATATACTTTGTTACTTCTTAATTCTTCCTCTATGACAAAAAATATTTAATTTTTTGTATAAATAAAAAATACCCAAGGATTTGAACGGAATACCCAAGAACCCAAGACCAAGTCAAAATACCCAAGATCTTGGGTAAATACCCAAGCAGTGGTCACGCTGATCACAAACCAAGTTGTAAACGTGGGGAAATACCACGTGATACAAAGCTTACGCATGGGCAGTTTGACAGATGACGTATACTTCGACATTCTTTTCTACAATTGAAGAATTCCAGTAGAGAAAAAATATATTGGCCTATTACAAGCTCAAGAAACCCCGTTTTTTTGTATAGCACACATTAATTTAACAAGTTTATATTCTAATATCATAGCACTGTATAGTGGTATCATTAAACGTCATCCTCACCAACCACGTGCGTTTTGTGTCGACGTTCGTGGAAGCTACTCACGTGACCCCGAGGACTGAAAAAAAAATAATCGTTTGTCATTTTTATGAGCGAAGCTGGTTCTAAAAAGCGTTAAAATTGTTTGTGAATGAACCTAACATGAAAATAATTATTATTGCCAAATAGATAGATCTCGATGCTACTTATATACAATCTATGTCCCGGTCTGTGACCAAACATTGACAGCGCAACCTTCAGTCTTGCATAGGCCTATACAGTTTACCCATACAGGTGGAGTTTCAAAATCGCGAGTCTGGTTTTGCACAGAGTAAAGTTGAGCTGCGCTAATTATAGGCCTTGGTTATTATAATAATTATCGTCGCCATAATCATGAAGCAGAATGCTAAGCTTAAAGCCCCATTCCCGGCAAAATTTCAATTTTTAAGAAAAATCTAATTTTTGTATAATGTTATAAAGATTTAAAAATATAATACGGAATTGCTAGTTTAACTGAATTTAGACATTCCTAAGAATGAAAAAAATGTAAAATAAGACTGAAATTTGATTTGTTGTGTTCCACACAAAAAATAAATGCGGATGAATTTTTCATTTTGATTTTGCAATAGGTCGTGAGAAGAAATATCGTAGGCGCCGAAAACATTAGCCTATCCAACGCTGCTGGCTAGGCCTAGCCTTACCTCGATTTTAGGTTCTGTTATCACACATAAAAACGGCCGACATGATATTTTCCGTTGCTAGTATTGACACTTGTGAAATATAATATTTCATAGGAATTATTTCAAATTTGTTAAAAAAACAAACATATCTCAGCCTAACCGAACGACCGCATTGTGCGAGATGCGAAGTACAAAAAGTAATCTCATTAGAGAGGGCGCACTTTATTGACTGTATAAAGTATACATAAAAGCGAGAGTATTCCAGTGGATGCGATCTACAACCTCTGAATTTGCCTAGTGTTTCGGTATTCAAGCTGACAAAAACTCAAAAGCTGTTATGTTTGATCTGAAAGTTTATTGTGTCCCAACAAGTCGTTCGAACCTATCGAATACAAAATACAAGAAACTACATAACTCAAGATGCTGCTTTAGTGAGTGCTGGAGACTGTGCCAAAGTTTCCGGAAGGTCAATGTCCTGTCTCTTATACACATCTTAATCAGTACTTAAACTCACACTTTTTGACATCCAAGATTCAAATTACAGCTCAACTCAACTCGGTATACTCTACTCAGATGACAGCCTGAATGTCGAAATATCAATTAACCTAATGACAAATACAAAGCATTATCAAATAATGTTGGAAATAGCAGTTTCTCTTATATTATTAAGTAATAATAATGATAATATTTATTTGAATTATGCCATATGTATCGATGAAACTCAAAGAAAAATACCTAAAGTAATTTAAACATATTATCACTGTATTCCTCTCGTAGATCTTCATGAAGAAAACCTAAATAATGCGATTCTCAAATCATAGCAATGATATTTAACTTACCAGTTGAACTGCTCAATACTCATAGAACAACCGTGTTAACTTTCTCAAATAACTAAATTACACTACAGAATTCTCTAACGCTTCTCTTTTTACTAAAAATAATTTGCTGTGTCTTATCGGAGCGTGAAAAGAAAACCACAAAAATGTGAGACAGCTAACAAGAGAGGGTGCTCATTTCGTTCCCACACGAAACACCTAGTAACGATGAATTCGTCGAGAAAATGGTAATATTTTATGAGAAATAGTCTGTATTTCTCATTTTTTTTATTCTTTTGCGTAAAACTAAAATTCATGCCAATATTTTCCATGATTTATAATAATTGGAGTAATGCAAATGCATATTTTCTAAAAAAAGTCATTTTTAGTGAAATTTTGCCGGGAATGTGGCTTTAAAAATTTGAAAAAGTATATGGACAATATTCGAAATTATAGGTTCATGCTTCGCGCGAATTCCATGTGTTTATTCTGGGTTGTGATATTTACCGTTCCGCCATCACGTAATGCGATCGCCTCAATCTTTTTGTCTTGCAATTCATCGACCTGGCCCAAAGGAGAAGTGTGAACGTTCGTACGGTGGCCCTGGGCTGACTTAAAACAATCACTGTGAACGGAAATGTCGTTGAGTCGGCCCTGAGTCGGCCGTAATTTAAGGCGGCCCTAGGCCGGCCTAATAAGTGTGATTGGGCTCTTACTAAATATATAAAATAAAGATATTTACTAAGTTAAAAAATCCAACTTGTACTAATCCGTGGGTAACATTTAAGCTCATAGTAAAGGATTTAAATACAATAGGTGAGTTGTAATTATTTATAATTTAGAAGCATTGTTACTACAATGTTAAAATTCAGTATATATGAGAATAGTATGATTAGTGATGATTTGGTGATCATAGTGCACTATGTTATATTAGTTCTTATGATGGGATACTGATACTACGATCATCCGTGCATTATTTTGTCAGTTTATGCTACACGATAGACCATTGTGGATGATTAATATATTGATTAATTACTAATAGGAAAGGAATATTATGAGATCAAATATGAAAATTCACTATAGTCAGCCTTTATGGACTGACCAATTTTATCGTTGCGCGAGTGTGCGCCATGCATGTGAAAAAGTGTAACCTATTTTGTTTAATTGATTTTTGTGACACTATGGTATATTGTCACAAATGAGAAAAAAGTAAAATTGAAAAAAAAAATGGAATAAAAAGCAAACTACACAGTCATCGTGTTGCTGACTACATAATCAGAGTGTTGCGGACTGTACACAGAGTGTTGCATACACAATCAGACTGTTGCTGACTATACCATTGGAGGCACTGCTTACTTACTTACATTTATAGACTTCAAATGCTGTATTCATTCAAATAAAAGCCCCGCTATAATCTCCCCCTCGTACAAACGACCCCTCCAGGGCCTCGTTTTAGAATAAACGCTTCCATTAAATAAACTCACCGAGATGCTTAGTTTTTCCTCAAATAAACCCCTCCTAAATGACTGTAAACAAATCTAATGGAAGTATAAAGATCATTCTAACACATTCTATTAATGTTCTTGTACATTTTTTCTAACCTGGTTGAGATCAGTAAGTTTTATGATCACGCATAACACATTTTGATGGTAATTATATGCAGTTCCAAATTTTGTAAATACGTATCCATATTAGTGATTACACTTAAAAATAAAAACCTTCCTCGAATAATATACGACTCCCTCAAATAAATGCCCTCCCATAAACTCTTTTTAACATTAAACGTCCCCTGGAGTTTATTCGAATAAATACGGTACTATAAATAAAATAAAATTAAGTTGAGTGAATAATCACATTTCCATACTATCTAATTGGTTATCAAAAAACCGTTCATCAACAATAATGTTTTAACCATTAAATCAACTGACGTACATCCGGTATCGGTAGGTGCCTGCGCACAACTAACAACTTTAGTTGGCTATATATAGTGTTGGTGAACTAGTATCAGATTATTGCGGACTACGCAATCAGAGTGTTCTGACTACACCATCAGAGTATTGCTGACTACGACCGGTGTATTTGACTAACATCAGAGATTTTCTTCACCCTTGGTAAATCATTTTTTGTAATTTGTTTTACTCAAACATAGACTATCTATTTAAGCCTTTGGCAATAGTAGTTTCTTATGTTTCAAGTAAATATAACTTGGTTATTCAAATATAACACTGTTCTATCATAGCTGGCCAAGTCTTATTGAAGGATTGCAACAAATTCTCACTTTTCATTTGGAAATTTGAGTTTGAAAATAGATTAATTGTGATGATTTAACCATGGACCTATTAATTTAACAGACTTCAACTTAAAAATAATGTATCTGTCTGTAAGAAATTATAAGATCTGTGATAAGAATAAAATCATTATAATACAGTCTGTTAATCAGCACGAACTTTTTCTTTAAGAATAACAATAAAAATAATAATAAAAAAATGTCGTTTAATGTAATACTTACTAGGTCGGCCGCAGCCGAGCCTTAGCATGGACCCTCCATTCATCACGGTTCTGCATACTGGCTACTAGCTAATCTATCTCCTCTAAACCAGAATCTTTTTCAAATAAATTTATGTATGTTAATGTTTGTCTGCCTCTGCTCCTTCTACCCTGTTTGGGCTGTCAGAGAATAAGCTGACTAACCGGAAGTTCTGAATGACGATGGCAGTGTCCTGCCTGTGTCATTCGCCTGTATGCTATTTTGTCCCCGACCTTGATAATATAATTATATGATGTTATGATAGTGAAATTGTATTTTGTGATACACTGACAACTCATAATGCCATCATCACAAGGATGATAAATTATCAAATATTTTAAACTTAGATTTTGTGAAACAGTTCAAGAATAGAAATGCAAGAGCCAGCTGATGTCTCTGGTGACAGTGTTAATATTTCATGGACGCATTCATATTCAGACATACCAGGTACATAATCAGCACGTATAATACAATGGAAACAGAACTGTTAGTTGTTTTGTCATTTTAAACCGACAACCCCACTCAGATGTGTCTTAGTGGCTGCTGAAGTGAGGGTGGCATTGTTACTAGCTCTTTCGAATCAACGACCAGCCATTACTTAGTTTAAGGAGTAGAAGTTTATTTAACAACACGTTAATATTTTTTACCTTTCTCATTTTACATTGTCATGCGCATATTCGTCATGACAATACATGCCTGCCTTATAAGTCTATTATATAAGTTAATTTTATTATTTATTATCATTATCATTATTATTATCATTATTATTATCATTATTGTTATTATTATTATTATTATTATTATTATTATTATTATTATTATTATTATTATTATTATTATTATTTGGTATGCAGCACATATAATACTAAAAGTCTTAGGATTGGATCACAACTTCAACTTGAATCTTTTAATTGCTTCATGTATGTTTCCTCAAATTCCACAATATATTATGTATAATCATCCGAAAATAACTTTTCTACTTTCAGATTTATGGTTTAATGCTCCACTTGCCTGGTGGTTCGTACGTGATGTTATTGGGATTGGTTTCGGAAGCCTTGCTTTTCTTGCCAATGTTTTCACATTCATTGTTGCATTATCTAATAAAAAGATACGTAAGAAATTCTGTAATTACCAAATAATAAACCTCGCCATGAAGGACACAATGTTATCGGGTTTTTATGTTTTTCATTTAATAAACATTCAAACAGGGATATCAATCTCATTGTATAATGTTTACATTATAAGGAATTTACTATGTATTTCATCTTCGCTCACAATTATAATGATAGCAATGGAACGTTTTTTTGCTATTGTTGCTCCATTTCAACATAGTCGGTACGTTACAAAAAAACACCTTACCCTTATTATAGTCATAGATTGGTTTGTAGCCATACTTTTATTCATTATAATTGCAATTACAGATGTTTTTCATGGCTTATATGCTGTTTCAATCTATGTAGTACTATGTGCTCCAGTTATAACCTTTATCGTATATCTTTTGATTATTTTGGCTGTAAGGCGACATGCTATGAAGCTTAAACAATCAGCCAAATTCCAGAGAATGAAAAGAAACCGAAATGTTGAAATGATAAAGACATTCACATTGGTTGCTGGAATATTCATCGTATGCTACATTCCAAATGGAGTTATATTTCAGATTCAATTTTACAGAGTCACATATAATATAAACGTAGTATTACTAAAGGCTGGATCCATTCTTTATTTGTTGGTACCATTGAATTCATTTACGAATATGTTTATCTACTGGTGGCGGATTCCTGAATTTCGAATGGCTTACATGCGGGTATTGTGTTGTAACAGATGGTTTCCACACTGAAAGATGTTTAGAACCTACACATGAATCATTTGAACATGCATTTTTCTGGTTCAATGGAAAATACATTTTCATTTCAGTCACAAATTTAATAGTATTTGTAGGAGCTTAACTTATTTTTCTGTGGAAGAATGTTTTGTCGCAGGAATTTGTTCCTACTCTGTCTAGTCCCTTGTAGATCTTTGTATATAGCAATGGTAGTGCTAATCAACTCAGATTAATATTATATATGCATATATAAATATATATATACTGTATATATGTGTATATAGTTATAAATTAAAATTTCACTATGATAATTCAATATTACACACAAAAATTACCACATTCATTATATATTAGTATATGAAATGTATGCATGTTTAATTTAGTAACAGTGGTTAAAAAAAGTGATAAAAACATAAATAATAACATAAAACTGTTACTTTGGTATTCAAATTGTTAAAATCAATTCCATTAACTTTATTCTGATTTAGTCATATTTAAGTAATTTTCAATATTTTATTACCATCTTATTGTACTACCATATTTTTAATAGCTAATTTTTATCCAATATCAATGGCGCCAAGTAAATGTATTTTAAATATACCGGATCTTATTTTAGGGCAACTAATGCAATGCCATCTAGTAGCATGTACACATTAAAATTAGAACGGAACCAGGGGGGTTTTTTTGTGCCCCCCACCCCCTTTTAAACAGTTACTGTTAGTGGTGTTTTATCATAACCTTCTTTATTTAAAAAAAACACTTCTGAGTTAAACAATGGAGATATTATAGTCCCTGTGGTTAAACGTGGCATTTAGGAAACCCCTTCACATGAACCTGGTTACTGGTCTGGTATAGGTCTTTTCTATGTGTTTTCATTTATATTTTTATACATACCATATTCATTAAGTAAGCCTTTGAAACTCCTAAATTTTTATATTTTTCGTGGGCATCGTCACGAGAATCACTTTTGAGAGATTTTGCGCGACGCCCGACCACACCAACGTTTTTTCGTCGGGTATGTCGGACCTCCGCCCCCTCCCCTTTTTAAACAATCCAACATATATTGATTTAACATAAATACTGTATATAAAATTCTTATGTGTGTGTGTGTGTGTGTGTGTGTATGTATGTATCATAATGAAAACTTTCCCCTGTTTTCGACAAAAGCTCATTCAAGTAAATTTGACCTACATCTTATGCATGAACGCACTAACTGCAGAAAACTCGAAATTCGTAGCTGCTATTGGCCTTAAGCGCGTGACGTCATTCATAGACAGGGTAAAACAGTTCTAAATACAAAATTTTAAAGAAAAAATGATCAATGGTTATTTAAGCAACCAGCATTGGACTTACATGACAAGAAAGCTTAGTTTATGAGCTACAATTGACCGTTCACCCTGAAGTTTAGCAACCTGTTGTTGCAGAGTTATGGTAAAAAGAAACAAGAAGTATACCAAAAAACACTCTAATTTTAACATTTTTCCTATGCAAAAGCATAAGAGGTAGTCAACTTTGAAAGAAAAATGATCACTCAATTTTGCATTAATTGTAAGAATATATAGATGATTATAAAGCTTAAAACATCTAGTTTTATAATCCGATCGCCCCAGATTGCCAAATGAAACCATTCAAATTATATAGTCAATTTTGTGAGAAAAAGGGGTCCCGTTTTGACTCATTTACTGTGTTAAGGTGAGCAGATGTCTTCAAGTTTTCGTTATGATATATATATATATATATGAAAAAACGATGAATTCTCACCATTGCTCTCACTCACCGCTGTATTTCTGATTGAGGAGCCGGCCTTATGATAATATTATAGGATATTATCATATTATAGGATATTATCATATCTTCATTGTGCGCCATGTATTATGAAAAAAAATGTGTTATGAAAAAAATGTGTTAATTAGTAAAAATAAAATAATAATACTTATCTTACAAACAACAAGTCACTAACCTCTCATCATTAATGATGAGAATTATTGGTGAAAATTTACAGCGGGAAAATGTGGCCACTTTGGCTTAAGCATAGTGTGGTTGTTGAGTCAATAAAATCAAACAAACAAAAAAGCAGCAGAGATATTTGGAGTTCTGTTTAATGCGTCTTACAAACTTCGGAACTGATGACAGAATATCAACGTATACTCTTATCCTTAGTTCACGTTTAAGCGCAACCACACATTTGTGACGGTTGCTACTGATACAAGTGACGATTAACGTACAGTTGATCCCTAATCTCTGTGCAAATCAACAGCTACATTGAATATCTATGTAGTAATAGCATTTACTTCTGGTAACATCCTGAATATCTTATAACAATCCCCGAACACCGCAATAATAATTTAGTACCTGCTGTACTCCACTACTCACGTGGACACAGCCATATTGTACAACCTTCTTAACATGGTTAAAATAGAGAGGGCGACAAACATGAATAATAAAGCTTAGGAAGTGAGCTTGGCATTAACACTCCCACCCCCAGTTGCGAAACTAAGCAATTAAACATACATATGACAAATTCACTTCAAATGCTATGTCCTTCTAATTGTTCTCCACCAGAATACATAGTTCAGACACGTAACGGTCTCTCCAGTAGCGCTGATTGCGTCCTTACCATACACGATCGAACATCTCCTTTCTTATCTTTGAATACTGTTTCTACGACAGCCATGACCCAATAGTTCCTAGGAGCTGATGAGTCCTCAGTCAATACTATATCACCAGCTGTTAAATTTCTCCTCTGGCGCTGCCATTTCACTCTCTGTTGGAGGGTTACCAAATTCTCCTTCCTCCATCTAGACCAGAAGACACCCACCAAGTGCTATACATGTCTCCAACATTTCCTGGCATATGCATCCTTACTCACAACACTCTTGGTGAATAGAAAACTCTTCCTCTGGGGTTTATCAGCATATTGAGAATTAAAGGCAACATATCCCCTGGATCCGTAGATGTCGTTGTCAAAGGTCGACTGTTGATTATACCCTCCGCTTCGCAAAAGAAGTTTACTAGCGCCTCATCATCAAGCAAACGTGCCTCATCTCTCATGATGCTGTATAGGATCTTTTTAGTTGACCTAATCATCCTCTCCCACACTCCACCAAAATGAGAAACTGTTGGTGGTTTAAAGCTCCAATCAATCCCAACATTATTGAGTACACCCTTCAACTTGGCTTGATCAATCTTCTTCCACATCCCTCTTAAGTCCTTCTCCGCGCCAACCAGATTGGTTCCATTATCGGATGTAATGGTTAACACGGCTCCTCTTCTTGACATAAATCTTCTGATTGAATTAATGCATGAATCAGTGTCCAGGCTATGCGCTACCTCAAGATGGACGGCTCGAGACGACATGATATGCAGGTAAAAATTAATCCGCATCGTTTGACTTCCGATCTGCAACGGACCAAACTAGTCCACGCCAACATGTTCAAAAGGTGCTCCATCTGCCTGGACTCTATTAGAAGGCAAATCTACCATCACTAGTTTACATGGCTTAACCTGGTAACGCCTGCATGTTACACATTCTCTGGCGACCTTCTTTGCTATCGTATTTGCTCCAAAGAGCCAGTACCGCTCTCTGAGTCTTGCCAGAATGGTGTTCTTCCCGAGATGACCAACATCTTTATGAATCTCTCTCACGATCATCTCTGCCACACTTGAATTCTTGGGAAGAAACACAGGATGCTTTACCTCATACGCTACTTCTGCCTTGCTTATTCTTCCTCCAACTCTTGCCTAGCCACCCTCACCTATTTTAGGTTTGAGTTTGAACAATACGCTGGTCTTGCTCACAGTATTTCCAGCCTCAAGTTCCTTAATCTCTCTTTCAAAGGCATTAGATTGCACTTCCTTCAAAATAAAATCCTCAGCTCCATTTAACAACTTTACTCTCAGTTGTCCAGGATCTTGTACAACGCAACTTCTGCCGGTATCAACCCAAGCCATCACTCTTTTCATCTCTTCTAATTTGAGATTTTGGACTCCATCATGTCAACCACTGACTTATCTCAAGCCTCTACAATGGTGCAGCTTGATTTCCTTTCCACATCCACCACGTCTAAGTCTATTAAAACATCTCTTGGCACTCTGATTCTGATTGCCACAAGAAATCTGGTCCCTTGAACCAGATGCCATTTATCAAGTCTTGTGTTCTCTTAACGCCTCTGGAAGTCATATCTGCTGGATTCTCCATTGTGCTCATGATGCCACTGGGATGGATTTGTTGCTTGTCTGATAAGTTGTACCCGATTGGCTACAAACTTCAGATACCTCGCTTGCACATTGGCGATATATCTCAGGACGGCAGTGCTGTCGGTCCAATACATGGTTCTCGCTATGTCAAAGCCCAGTTCTCTTGTTACTACATGCACCATCTTGACTGCTAGAGTGGCTGTCGTCAATTCCAATCTGGGTGTGGTTACCTTTTTCAGAGGTACCACTCACCCTTTTCGGTGGGTCGTCTTTCTCTTGTGGACATCTTAATTCTGTACGTTAATGATGTGGTTGTTGAGTCAATAAAATCAAACAAACAAGAAAGCAGTGATATTTGGATTTCTGTTTAATGCCTCTTACAAACTTCGGAACTGATGACAGAATATCAACGTATGCTCTTATCCTTAATTCACGTTAAAGCGCAACCACACATCTGTGACGGTTGACACTGATACAACATTTATGTAGTAATAGCATTTACTTCTGGTAACATCCTGAATATCTTATAACAATCCCCGAACACCTCAATAATAATTCAGCAAGTAGGCCTACCTGCTGTACTCCACTACTCTCATGGACACAGCCATATTGTACAGCCGTCTTACATGGTTAAACTAGACAGACATGAATAATAAAGCTTAGGAAGTGAACTTGACATTAATTCAATTCAATTCAATTTCTCTTTATTTTAGACAATATCCATAGCAAAATAAATACAAAGCAAATGAGATTGAAATAGAGGAGAATACTGAGGCATTTGTCTCAGGCTTACAAAAACTAGCAGATGCAACAAAACAAAAATAAAATAGGTCTGCCTATTTTACAGGTTTCAATAGTAATCATCTTAATGTAATAAATAATTCCATTTTAGTATCATTTTTGAATTTTCAATTAGATGATTAACAATGGACTTTATCAGGCTGTTTTCCGATAGAGTCGGCACATAAATCCATGTACTGATTTTCTAAAATATACTATATATAAAATGATGGGACACCACAAGAGACAAACATTTCTTTGGCACTACACGAACTTGATTTTCCTAGGAGTATCCTTAGTGCGTTGTTATAGCAAACTCTTAAAGAATTTATGTTTTTGTGTTTGTAGCTGGACCATAGGTTGACAAAGTACATATTAAATATAAATAACCAAATCAGATTACTAATTTAGTAGCAATGAAGTCAACTGGTATCAGTCAATGACGGCCAAATGTACTCTAACAAGAAACGGCAAAACTCAAGTAGGCCTAACAAGTAACATATTAGTACAGTAGCTCCTAAATAAAATGCATTTAACTTCATCTGTGTACTTATAGAATCGTCATCTGAGAGTATTTGCGCGTATACATAGAGACCTATATTGTCGTGATATTATATCAAAATCGTCATTCAGATCAGTTGTGAGTACGTGGCCTAAATATGTAAACGACTTAACATATTTTAAACGTTTGTCACATAGGGTAGTAACGGGATCACCCTGGAGTTTTCGTGCCTTTGGACAGAAACACATAAACATCGACTTTTTACAGTTAAATAAAATATTATAAGTAGAAGCATGATCTTCGCACACATTAAGCCCACATAAATATGGAGATAGTAATACGATATCATCAGCATAGCTAAGGTTATTAAAAACCATATCTGCATGTTGCCATCCAACACCAATTATTATTAAGCTTTTTGTAGAGAATCATTATAATTTATACATTGTATAGAAGCGGTGACATTGCACCTCCCTGTCGGACCCCATTAGAAACAGAGAATTCAAATGAGTACTTGTAATACCCCACCGCACAAAAAATTGTTACGTTATATACCAACTGATAAGAATTCGAGTTACAACATAATTAGTACCCACTTTGAAAAAAAGGCCAGCCGGATAATGATTTTACAATGATTATTTTGCCTAATAAAGTGAGATTTCCTCTTTTTCCATCTATTTAGCAAGGTTTTTAATTAATTTATTTTTTCTGTCCAATTCATGTGGTAACATAAGTTTTTGTCATGTTCTAAGTATACACCCAATAATTGTAGAACATTCTTCCATTTAAGATTGTGCGCTTGTTCAGGACACGAATCTTTCCATGGCCCTATCCATATTCCATTACTTTTTTCTTTATTCAATTTTATTCCACTAACATTTGAGAATTTTTCAATTGTCTCAATTGCTTTAACAATACTATCATTGTTTTTAAAAACAGAGTAGTATCATCCGCTAGTTGACATATTTTAGCTTTTCTGTTTTTAACCCCCAGAAGTGCAATTCCTTTTATATCATTATCATTTCTTATATGTGTAGCCAAAATTTCTACCACTAATGTAAATAGCTGAGCTGAAACTGGGCAACCTTGCCGGATGCCACACTCTATATTGAAGTATTCTGAACAATATCCTTTATTTATAATGCAACTCTTCGCACCTGAATATAATAGTTTAATCCATTTTATAAATTCATAACCGAAATTGAATTTCTGTAATACTTTATACAAGAAATCTCTGTTAACAGAATCAAAAGATTTTTCAAAGTCTACACAAATGACTGCCCCATAAATTTTTTTGGTTTCAGCAAAAGTAATGACATCTTCAATGAGCCTTATATTTTCCCCAATATATCTTTTATGAATATACCCTTTTTGATCTGTGTTAATAATAGTTCCCAGGACATGCTTAAGCCTGTTTGATAGTACACCTGAAGCAATCTTGTAGTCAATATTTAGGAGACTAATTGGTCTCCAGTTCTTTAGCAATCCTTTTTCTCCTTTTTTATAAATTAATGTAATAATCCCCATTTTTTGGGGATTCAGACAGCTCTCCATTGCAAAAACTTAATATGTCTCCAATTACTGGCCAAAATTCCCGATAAAATTCTACCGGTATGCCATCAGGCCCTGGAGATTTGTTTAATTTCATTTTGAATTGTATATCTTTGCATTCATCATTAGTTACCTGGCCATCACATGTCTCACTTTGCTGTTTTGTGAGATCCTTATCTGGTAGTTGTTTTAGATAATTATTTATTTCTTTACTTTCAATTTCTTTATTTTGATACAATTTTTTTTTTTATAAAAGTCAACCTCTTCTTTGAGCACATCTAATGTGTTGCTTATTATGGTTCCCTCTTCCTTTTTAATTTTATTTATTCGATCGCAAGTTTATGAAATCAGAAATGTATGATGGAGTTTGACCATGTAATGCTTTGTAAACTATAGTGAGAATTTTAAAAACAATCCGTTGGGAGACCGGCAACAAGTGAAGGTTCATAAGCACTGGAGTAATATGAATAAATTTATATGTACACGTCACAAGGCAAGCAGCTGAGTTGAGCTGAAGCTGAAGCTTTTGAATTAACTTGGTGGGCAGACCGTAAAGTATGCAGTTGCAGTGATCAAGTCTGTTGGTTATAAGAGCATGCACAATCTTGTGTGTCGCATCCTCAGTAAGGAATTTGCGAATGTTTGTGATGTTCCTCAGGTGGAATGAGATCGACTTACACATATTGCTGACATGTTTAGTCATCGTCATTGAACTGTCAAAGATCACACCGATATTATGAACAGCAAAAGAGGGCGTAACAACCGAGTCACTAACGGAGAAATTGTGACAGACGGGGTTGTAGTATAGGATCTGGAGTACCTCTGTCTTCTTGCGGGTGTTCAAAACAAGGCCATTAACAGTAAGCCACTGATGTACAATTTCAGTACATTTTTCCATTTTCAACTTTGCCTGAGTAAGTCCTTCAATGGTGGGTTTAAAACTAATGTGTAGTTGTGCATCATCTGCATACATGTGGTAATCCATTGAGTGATGTTTAAATATCATGCTTAATGGAGAGATCTAAACAAGAAAAAGCAAAGGCCTTAATGTTGATCCTTGTGGTACACCAGATTCAACGTTGAGGTATGACAGACGAAAAGAAACGTTTAACTGGTTGAAGCATGCGCGATTCTGTATCTCGTACAAATCTGTAACGACGGAATGACGAAACAGAACTGTAGTTGTAAGTTAGTATCAAACACGCACACAGTCAGGTAAGTAGCCTACAACATTTACGTGAATATTTCATTTACTGACGCTTACTAAACACTGATCAGTATGCCAATTCATTTTTTGTTTGTTTTACAGTGACGTAGGAACCGCATCGGCCTGGTCTAGACCACTTTTTCTCAATTAATTCTTTCAAATAACTTATACCTATACGAATTTATTAATAATTTCCTTTTTAATGTTATATAAAAATAACAATTAACTATTTAATAACATTTTGGGTGTTGGAGTCGGCCAAATTGTGATCACCACACAAAGGTATACGGGCAAGCCGGCCCTATTTATTTTCAATCAAAATTTAAACCCCTAAAGTGAGGACATTCATTCTGACGGCTGTAATATATAGTTTAATCGGTGTATAAAGCCTAGCATAAGCAAATACGGCATTAATTTAAAATAATTTTAACAATTCAAGTGATAGTAGACCTCTAGAACGTGACTGCGTAATAAATACAGTAATTTATTAATGCTTCAGGCAGAACTTGGCAAATAAAGTGAAATTAAAATTTTACCAGCCGTTTATTATTCAAAACTCTACTATATTCATTAATTTGTAGGCCTATTCCAATAACGCGTAACAAATGTTTTTTTTAACCGTATATTATATTTCACAATACTCTTCACTTTATGTAAATATACTGTATACGCCGTATTGTAGTTGTAAACTTTGTATTCAAGTTTGTATTAAATTTAGACACGAGGCGTAGTTACTGTACTAATAAGATGATCTTTATTGTTCAATTTTCAGGATACAAGTGAATAGTAATTATAGTAATGTATTCTAATCTAAAGTAGATGATTAATATTAATGATGTGGTTAAATACATAATGACAGGATGTTGTGGTTATCACACAAGGTGCAGATCCATACCTGTGTAGTGACTTTCCAAGTTCTAAATAATTAATGAGTAATAAGTATGAATTTTATATCTGTTGACATCCCTCTTTTTGACAAGATATGATATCAACAATGTTTTTCAATTACTTATTTACACACTCATACTAAATTTACTTTCTAATTCCTACTCTGTTTCCACGGTATAAATTGTTGTTATACTTAATCAAATAACTTCTTGAGTTCAGTGTTTGATCTTTAATAACAGCTGGTACCCATATATTATCCATTTACTATCCTATGTCCTAACTGTCACATTGTCACTTATATTGATTAGTGTTAATGACTTAGAAGTTTTGTCATAGTATTTCATCTGACGTCCTTGTTTTCTTACTAATTTATCTTTAACATTTCTAAGTAACTTAGGTTTTAATGCTGACGCTGTAGTTAGGGATACTCGTTTCTGTTCTTTTTTTTGAAATAGCATTTGAGCAAGAATTGCATCCATACAATCAATAGATGTTTTTCTATAAATAAGTAATGCCAAATATATATCTCCTTTTTCCTTTTGTGTTTTCAAGAATAAGTTTTTCATAATTTGAACTTTTTTTTTAGCTTTTCCATTACTTTTTGGATAGTGAGGTGAATGAGATACGTTTTCAAATCCATAACTTTTAGCAATTTTTAAAAACTCCTCACTGCATTGTGGTCCATTATCAGATTCGAATGTATCCTGGATGCCATTCCTAGCAAAATGCTGTTTACAGTTTTCATTACTTTAGTACTTGAAGTTGTCAGCTTATTTACTTTAACAAAACTTGACTTATAATCAACGATCAACATATACTCATTTCCATTAATATGAAATTCATCAGAATCAGAACCAACCTTTTGCCACGGTCTATTAGGTTGTGGGTGACCTATCATTGTTCTTTGATTTGCTTATGTTCAAATTCAGCACAGACAGTATACTTTCAACATACTTTGGTAATATCATATAACATTCCTATCCAGAAAACTACATCTTTGGCTAACAGTTTACTTTTTCAACACCTTGGTGATGAATTTTTTGGAGTAAGTACTCTTTAAAACCTTGTGGCATTATGACTTTATTTCCTTTGAATAGGATATAATCTTCCACTGTTAGCTCATCTTTAAACGTCGACCGTACTGCATTTATTCGGCCATCCTGTTAATATTCGTTGTCTAAGAACTTTAGGTTCGTCATCATTATTGGTTTCTGATTTTAACTCAGTTAGCCTTTCTTTAGTTATAGGCAAAGATTCTACCATACATACAGGTATATCTTCATAACTTTCAGGATCAAATACATCCATATTTTCTACTTGAAGCATCTGCTACATATAGATGTTTAACATTAACATACTGCACATCCAAATCATAGAGCATTTTGTGTAATCTCATTGGGCTAGTATATAGTGGCTTTTTGAAAATTCTCCGGTGGTTTATCTTTTTCTACAGTTATTTTGTGACCAAAGATATAATAATGAAAATGTTTACATCCAAAAACAATTGCAGCCAATTCTTTTTTAATTTGAGCCCAATTTTGCTGAGTTTTATTCAACGATTTTGATGCATAAGCAACAGGTAGATTATCTTGTAATATTACAGCACTTCTATCAGTGCTTGAACTGTCAACACTTAAAATTACATCTTTATGTACATCAAAATACTGAAGTGTTGGTGCTTTATGTTAACAACTTTTTAAACAGGTTGAAATTTTTCTTCTGTTCCCAATTCCACGGTTTTGTCTAATAGTTTTCTTATAGGAGCTGTTTTAGGGGCAGGTTATGTATAAACTGACCTAAATACGTCACCATTTTAAGGAATTCCTGAATCCCTTTAATGTCTTTTGGCACTTTGTAATTTATGATTGCCTCAGTTTTAGACGGGAATGCTTTCAATTCCTTGGCACTAATTATATGGCCCATGTATTTTACTTCTGTTAAATTAAACTCACATTTAGCTTGGTTTAGCCTGATATTTTTTCAGAGCATTGTTTAAGAACCTTTGTAACAATCATGTTCATTTTGAGTTTTAACATGTATTAAAATATCTTAACTATTTCAACACCATGAATATCATTTAATGTTTAACTCATAAGTCGATAGAAAATTTTGGATGCAATATTCAATCCAATTGCCAATCTGTTGAATTTGTATTTTCCAAATTCTGTGGTGAATGTGCATAGATAACACTATTCTTATTTTTTTTAAATCTCATTTTACCATTTAATATCTAGAATTGCAATCACTTTTCGAAAATATTTTGAAGTTTGAAAATGTATCATTAATTGCATCCAAAGTTCCCGTTGCATGTTTTAATTAGCTCGGACGGATCGAGACAAATTCTAACCTTTCCTTTTTTCCTTTTAACAGTCAAATACTGGAGACCAAATTTGTTGGTCTTTTGACTTTTGAAATCATATTTTCTTGTTCCATTTTTAAATTATCTAGTTCTGTTTTAACTTTATCTATGCGTGTCTCCGGCACTCGTCTAGGAGCGGGAATGACTAGCATCAGGTTGCCGGGAGTTTTAGTTTCCATTCTCCTGGCATACAGCCAATTCCTGTAAATACTTCATTGTATCTATTCTTGGTAGCTGTTTGACTTGAATCTACGTTATGAATGATGCTTACTAAACCTAGCATTTCACAAGCTTTCAACCCTAGGATAATAGTTTTGACATCTACTATTTGAAATTCAAGTGGGAACTTTTTTATACTCACATAAAACTTTTCATTTACCCATTGGAACAATCTTGTGTCCTGAAAACGATGTAAGTGAGACCTTACTAGGCTAAACTTTAATAATACTCCTTAAATCATTCAGGGCATTCTTGGTTGGTATATTGCATTATGCTCCAGTGTCCACTTTAAATGATTTACGACTGTTATCAAATTTAATGTTCACCAACAATTTTTTCTTGACTATTCTTTCAACTATATCCAGTGTGAGGGTCTGTTTGGTCCGCTATTTCTCGTTCAATTTCCACTGCAAAACATTTGTTCGGTACATTCTTGCAAAATGATTTGATTTTGCGGGTTTTGTGCATGTTTTTCCAAATGCTTGGCATTTCCTTGGTCCATGTTGGTAACCACATTTTTAAAGCTAAAAACATGTTGTTGTTGTTGTTGTTGTTGTTTAGGCTGTTGTAGGCCTATTTGATTTTTCTTTTTGGGATTTCCTCTTATTTCATCTCGGTCTGGAAGTGATGAATGCTTTGGGACCTACTTGTTTCTTTAATGATGATATCTTTAAATTCGTAGGTTGTCAAAATCTTCAACAGTTTTTCTACAGTAGGATTTTCATCATCATAGATTTTATCTCTAGCTTTTTATGACATTTTCATTGTTTATATTATTTGGTTTCTTATTATACAATCTTCAGAATCACCGAAGTTGCAGGTCTAAGCTCAATGCATTTACTAACTGGTTTGCTGTTTCGCTATCTTTTTGTGCTCTAGTAGAACTTGTGCCTTTCCAAAAGCTTAGTTTTTTGGGGTTTTTTTGTAACACAGTGTTCTTCAAATTTTAGCAGAACAATTTGTGGCTTTGTTCCTTCTTTCTTTCAAAGCGAAATGTATCATAGACTGCAAGACCACTTTTTCAATAACATTTGATAGACACATGACTTTTCTTTTGTCTGCGTTTGTGCCTAATCCACTTGCACTCATAAAAATTTCAAACTCGAGTTTAAAAATCGTCCAGTTAGCAGCAACTTTACCATGAAATGCACTTTACAGTATATATCCATAGATGAATAAGCAACTCAATTCATCTAGTTTAAGGCACTGATATTATTATAATTAATATTATTATAATTCATCTAGTTTAAGGCACTGGTATTATTATAATTAATATTATTATAATTATTATTATTATATTATTATTATATTATTATTATTATTATTATTATTATTATTATTATTATTATTATCGTTATCGTTATCGTTATCTTTATCGTTATCGTTATCGTTATTGATATTATTTTTTATTATTATCGTTATTATTATTATTGTTATTGTTATTATTGTTACTATTACTATAATACTATTATTATTATTATTATTATTATTATTATTATATTATTATTATATTATTATTATTATTATTATTATTATTATTATTTTTCTCTGCTTGGAATATCTGGCCCTCATTGACTTTATTGAAATAGAGTTGACGCATTAGCCTCGTAGAAGGAATGATCGACTTTGTTGTCTATAGGCCTAACTAGTTGTGACGCCACTTCTGCTGCTCGCTCTAGGATTTACTTACTCTTTCTACCTCTCCTAATGTTATTTGTATCATGAAATGCAATCACTTTACATGGGTTGTTGTTTTCTCGTCGAATGACATGGACCATCCATTTACATTGCAAATATAATATATCAGAAATATATAATATATTGATAAGAAATTAAGTTTTTAAAAATTCATTATTTTTGCAATAAACCTGCATTTTTTGTCTAATTCACATGATTTAAAACAGACCTACGAATTGTGGTTTGTTAATTATTTTGAGTATGCTACTACCTTCTAGCATTTTTAACCTTGACCCCCTCTTCAGCATTATGTACAGGAGGTATTTAGGCCATTAATTATTATATCTCTTTTGTGAATATATGTCTAGTGTTTTCTTGAGTCATACGAGTATATGTAAGCTAGGGGATCCGTCTGCTGTAAAAATGTTGCTAATATCACAGCAAAAAAAGCATGACAGGGACCGGGTGTATTCATGCATAGCGATGCTACTTTGAATACTTAAGTTTTTGAATAATGTAATTAGTTAGGTCGATAGGGGATTTGTTGGGGTGTGGCAGTCGGACAGAAAATGTATCTGGGAATGTCTTCAAGCAAATGACTTGTTAAACAGATCATGGAACGTCTATATAATCTAGCACATTTACTGTAAAGAGGGAATTTACTGTTCCATCGATGTTTTCGATTAGATTGTAAACAACAGAACAGGGTAGTGTAATGCAGACACTAGTAAGTTGATTGATTTATTTCTGATAGTACGATATGTGAATGAGATAGGCTTAATGTGTATGATATAGGCAAAACGTGATTGTTAAATATTACAGTAATTATATGATGATTGGCCTATAATTCGTGATATTGAGCTCGGGTGGAACGAAATCAAAATAGTAACAATATAGAGAGTGGAAACGATACCGAATTTGTAACAATACCAAATTTGTAATGATCCCGGAATTGTATTGAGATACCCTGGGTGGTACAGATTGAGAATTGGGATATTTGAATGAAACGGAACTTAATAAGAGAAGTGAAGAAGAGAGTGTAATTGAGGATAATTTCTTAATTGAGGATAATTTATTAACGATTAATTAATTGGGGATGATGTATTCATGGGTAATTAATTGGCGATAATTTATTTATCGTTAATTAAATGGGAATAGCTTAATAATTAAACGATGCCTGTAAACTCAATGTGTTTATTTATTATCGTTTTTTGTTGTTTTTTATTTTTTATTTTTTTTTTTTTGTTAAGAGTAGTTAAGGCCAGGTAAACTTTGTAAAACCAATTGATTTGGTTATTAAAAATCGAAAGATCTGAGACACGTCGTTGATTGCTTTCTTCTAAACAGTCTGATTTATCCTGTTCACAAACATCGTGACAGAATCCTATATTAAAAATTTTATTAAAAGTACAAGTGGAGTTGAATAGCTTGGTGGTTAAGATGATTGCCTTCCAATCCCAGGGTCCTGGGTTCAATTCCTGCCAGTTGCAGGATTTTTTCTCCCTAATTTAGTTTGTGTAAAGCATCGTATGTGTATGTTTGTCTTGTGTAAGGGATTGTCACCTACAAGTAGGACAATGGTATATATTCGCTATTAGCAATCCTTGGCACATGTGTTGTATGCCTAAAGAAAGAATAATGTATATGTATTTTGTACAACGTATTTTTATGAAAATAAATTAGCTATATTTGTATTCGTTTAATAATACACGAGTAATCAATATTCCGGCCCCGAAACCTAAACTCAAAAATACCACGTCATCCCAGAGAAACAGTGAAAACACTGTTTCCTGATTATCCGACTGGGTAGCCTACTACGGATTATATAACTCTAAGACAATTAAAAATTGTTACAAATTTTCTTTCATAAATAGGCCTAGCTTTTTCTGGCCCAGAATTCTAGATTCAGAAATATCGGGATGGTCAACACGAGATGATTGCATGGTTTTACTATGGATCACTTCAGAAATAGAGTAATTTTGTTAATGTTTGCATCTCAATAGAGATTCTTTAATAATATATAAATTTAAGAAGGCAAATGGGAAAAACCCATAAATATATATAATTAATTTACAATGTATCAGTATTGGCAGATTCAATGATTGATACTAAGCTTTTGACCGTTTTATAATTATTATAAATTCTGCAATGGTTTCTTGTGGCTTAGTTGTTGCTCTGAGTTTCGCGGCCTATGGCGGTCATCAGACAACTGGCAGCCTAAGGTTGTTTCTTGATGTTATACCCATTTGTCACCAGTTTATTTTCCTTTCATATTTAGATTTGTTGTAACGGCACTTAGTGTGGAGCTCGTTTCTTTTGTTTATTGTGTTGGGCTCTTTCATGCATAGGATAACAAATTTTTCTTCAACACATACATTGCATTGCCCTGATTTGCGCATTTATTTGTTCGATTTCTTTAGGATATCACACAAGTGGGATATCGTAAAGAAATCAAAGACACACATGCGCAAATCAGGGCAATGTGGGATATCCTAAAGAAATCGAACACACACATGCGTAAATCAGGGCAATCCAACCTCTATGCGATCTCTTTATTCATTTAAAAAATAGCGATTTATTGTAGATTAATGATTATTTTTTCCGTATTATAAATCAAACTTGATTAATTTGGCTATCAGCAAAAAAATATATAAATAGGCCATCAGACAAATTATCTTATTATTAGCATATTTATAATAAAAATGATAAAAACAAGTTTAAGACTAGAGCCTCGGTCAGTGTGCCGGCATAAAATTAGGTTCGCGGAGCCAATATTTTAGGACTTACGTGGACTAAATTGTGCTTTACACCACATTATTAGGGATTGGCAATCAAAATAACATTATTTGGATAGGCAAATTATTATTTTTGCTTCCGGACGACCTCATCGCGGCGTAGGAGGAATTGTTGGGGGTTATAGGAAGGGGGATAGCCATGCCTTCGAGTGCCACAGCATTGTTGTTTTCTAGTATTTTGCATTTAATTTACTTTATTTATTCGAACAAAATGCCCTAGACTGGGTTCCAGTCCCTAAACTCTTTTCTTAATCAGTGAAAGTGCTTTAAAATAAATCGATTTTGGCACCATTGGCGTTCCATATAAGTTCCTCGACATAAACTGACGCTGGTGGCTCTTTCCGAAATGTGATAATATTACGAAAAATCAATAAATTAGAGACTTGTGGCAAGTCTAAATATGCCCGAGCCTAAGTTGTTGAGAAGGGTTTTTGAGGGGGTAGTTCATTCGAGGAAGAAGTTAATTTTTTTGGGCTGAAAATGCTCAAACTAACACCCCAAAGTGTCGCTGTAAATATGGAACTAACACACTATTACCGTCAAAATGTGTGAAAGCTTAATTGATCCCACCATGATAGAAAAAATGTCTCCGAGTATTGTTATTTCGGTAAAGAAAAACAAGAGTCTACAAGTGAATGCTCTTTGTGCGGTAGTATCTTTCACCGGACATGTGACGGTACTAAAAGATATAAGAAAGCGGTATTAATAATATGTATCCACTGTGTAAGACTCTGCAGTGATCAGTCAATTGAACGGAAAATGGAGAAAGTTGAAAAAAGGAATACAAATAGAGGAAGAAAATTTACGTTTAAGTTTGGAAAAAGATCCAAGCATTTTTGTGGTTCTTCGACTTTGCCTTTAATTACCAAAACTTATTCAATAGCAATTACAAAATGTACAATGATTAAATAGTAGGCAAACTCATTCACCCCGCTCATAAATGCATCCACGCGGGTTACCGAAACCACTGCAACAATAATTGATAATATTCACACAAATTCGTCATTAAACAACAATATGGTAACAGGTATTATCTATACAGATATATCGGATCATTATCCGGTGTTCTGCATTAATAAGAAAATTTCAAAAACGAATAGCAAGCATAAAAACACAAGCAAAACACGTGATAACACAAACGCCAACATACAAAAATATAAAACACAGTTACAACAACAAAAATTCAATGGCTTGATGTGCTATCAAGTTACCATGCACATGAGACGTATAAAAAATTCTTACAGACGCTGAATGGTTTAATCAATACATGTTTTCCCATAAAAGAGGTTAAATATAAGGCTGACAAACAAAAAAGACCCTAGATCACAGAGGGAATAGCAAAATCAATTGAAACTAAAGACAAACTAAATAGTACATACATAAAAAAAATCAATTCCCGCGAAAAAAGTAAATACAAAATTCAGAAACAAATATAATAGTATAGTATATATCAATGATCATATTATGCCAATATTATATTGAAAACAAGCTTAAAACCTCGGCAAATTGGTTAGTTGAAATAAAAACAATAATTGATGCTATTCCGGTTTCATGGAAAGAAAAAATACGTAAAAATCCAGGAAAACTAAATTGTATATGTAAAACAAATAAACAAAATATACAGGTGCTTAAAACAAACGATTTTTATCATCAACTAATATAAAAAAAATCTGTAAAATCACACGTTGAAAATAAGTGGGAAAATAAATTAAATATCAAAATAAATTGGCATAAGGTATGGCTTTTAATACTCATTAAAATTAAAGAAAGATTACTAATGAATTTTAGTTATAAATTTCTTTTTAATCTCATACCATGTCAAAAAAACGTATTTAAATGGAAACATATTGATTCGCCTCTGTGCAAAAGATGCAAAATTGAAGACGACTACAAACATATGTTTATTTCATGTAAAAGAGATCACTTTTTTTTGGAATCAATTAAAATTTTTCTTGCATAAACTGGACCTCCCAAATGTCGTTATTACTTTACGTTCACTTATTGTAGTTGACCATTTAAAAGGTCAAGATTACTTTTTAATTAATTATATGTTAGTTGTTGCCTCATTCACAATTTTTAGATTTAGAATGAAGTATTATGATTGTTCATCAAAACCAGATTTATTCAATACTTTTTTAAACGAATTAGAATTGCGTATAATTGGATTTACTTAATTTCTTTTTTTTTAATAGATTTTTAAGTTATAATAAAAATGAAAGGAAGGTAAAAAGGAAATAAGAGAAAAATGGGAGAAAAAGGGAGAAAAATGTTTCGCTTGGTTGGCGGTAGTAAAATAATTTATATATGCCTATGTATAAGATAGTTTTTCAATATTCAAAAATCTGTATCTCGTTTACCGTTCCCCAGATTTTTGTCAAACAACTTTTTTTTCGCAAAACTGGATCATTTGAGTCTAATAATGGGTATAGTAACATTAATTTTTAAGGGCAAAGCTTACTTGACTTCTGTGAAAATAGCGAATTAGTATGCTAAATGGTAGCGATACATTTAGAGGTATATTTACTATAATTCAAAACAAAAAAAAAAGACATTCTTGATAACGTCATTGTTCCAGAAAATATATTTGAATCCACAATTGAACTGTTTAAATATGAATACGATACGATACGATATTCTTTATTGTCATTTGAACAACGGGGTACAAATGAAATTTAAGTGATTGATCAAGGTACAATTTCAGAGAGGAATAAAGAAAAAAGTAAACTAACAAGGAACTCCAAAGAGATATATTCAAATAACTTAAATCTAATGAATCATATTGAATTTATTGAATCTTATTGAATCTTATTGGTGGGTGTGGAGTCAGGATCAGGAAAGACATCACCATGACCCTCCGGCTACAGGAATAGGGGACAGCGCTGCCCTGAATCTGCAAAAACAGCCAGAAACTAAAAAATAGCCTGGTAGTCACAGAGACAGAAAACTGTCTGCCGGTGGATCACAGTGAGTCTCCATATCTCCTGAAAAGTCCCCACCCACCAATAAGAGACAGCAACATTTCCAGTGTTTATTGAAGACATGAATGGAATTATGAACAAAAGATTGTCTACAACGTTTAGTGTTTTGATTTAAGGTGATTAGACTGCCAGTTCGGCTTTGCTTATAGTACTTATTTAATGGGTGATCAGGATTCTCGCAGATTTTTTTAACTGTGCGGAGTATGTCCATTTCATGTAACTCATCCAAATTTTCAGGATTTTCCCCAGTAATTTTGGTGGCCCACTTTACTATTTTAAATAATTTATTTTTTTCAGCTTGTGTAAGATTTGAGAACCAAACAATGGAACCAAAGAGCAGAACACTTCTAATTACACTTTTGAAAAAAAGATTTAAAATTTCACAGCTAATTTTGAATGTTTTTAGTTTTCTTAGGAAAAACATCCTTTGACTAGCTCTTTTTGTAATTGATAAAGTGTTTGCTTCCCAGTTTAATGTTTTATCAATGACAACGCCCAGGTACTTAAATTCGTTCACAATTTCAATGTTTTGATCGTTAATGGTGAGAGCATTTGGTACTCTGGTTTTACTGCGTCGAAGATCAAATATGATCTCCTTGGTTTTATCTGTATTTAAAGTAAGATTATTGTTTATACACCATGTGACAAATTCATTAATGGACTGTCTGTACTTTTGCTCATTATTATCCTTAATGGATCCAATGATGACACTGTCATCAACATACTTGAGTAAGCAGCAGTCATCAACATCAAAATTAATCTTGAAATCATTAGTATAAATGCTAAACAAAACCGGGGAAAGTACGCACCCCTGCGGGGCTCCTGTGTTGCATAATGTTTCTTCAGATGCCATGTTCCCAATAACTACCTTTTGAGGGCGATCTGATAAAAAAATCACCGATCCAGAGTATTAAACTAGGGTTTACATCTAGAAATTTTAGCTTATCCATAAGCAGATGAGTTTGTATGCAGTTAAAAGCCAAACTAAAGTCAAAAAATGTAGCTCGGACATACCTGTTTTCTTTGCTGGTTTTGTCTAAATTAGATTGTACAAGATGGACAATTGAATACGGTTAATTTTGGTAGTGAACGTAAAATCTTATTGTTATCTATTTATACATGTGCTTGCAATATACACATAATACTAAATTGGAAAAAAAATCAGCTGGAAAAAGCCAGATAATTGGAAAAAAATTATGATAAAATTACTCTAGCGCTTACTAGCTGGAAGCCAGAAGATTTAGTTGTTACCGATTATGGATTCTATTATTCATATTCTATTATTTATATTTGGTAAAATTTTAGAAAATAAAAGAGGTAGTTGATTAGTCAATAATGTGCCATTGATCATCTTCTTGAACTTTATACAGCCCTTCCATCTAGTCCTAAATATATAATAAGAATGAACTTAATAGATAGAGGATAGATTACAAATGATTATTAGGAGTTACCACCAAGTCATAAATCTATATTTCGTAATAATTGCAATGTAGAATCCATGGCTAATGTTAATAGACCAGTTTCCACTTAAACAAATGTTAACATTGTTAGTAATTCCAATCATAGGACTCCAACATCAGCAGCTAGGACAGTAAATACCAGAGTAAATGAAAACAGGAACACTTGTGCCACGAATACAATTCCTATTCCCAATCCACCTTACGCTGGGTATAGGAATACAAAATTAGAGAATATGCCAGATGAACCAAGCTTCATTGATACGATAGGTCAAAATGGTTAACAGACTGTCACTACCAGACAAATAAACGGTATCAGAACTCTAAATGTTGACTTTTTCTAACGACCAAAACCAACTCTAAGCTTCATAAAGAAACTTGGTTTTTATAGCATCATTCTTATCCTCTAAGTGGTGAGTGTACTTGCTGTTGGATGTGAAGGCAAAAAAAATAAAAACGAAAACAAATATTCTACCAAGTAAAAAGAAAGCAGTCAGAGCTATCACATTGAGATATGATCATTTCGTACTTTCGATACCCTACTATTTCGATTATTGTTTCTTCCTAATGATGATTTCCACCTACAGTTGGTGATAACAGGAAGTTACATCGACAAAATGATTGAAAAATATCGTAATTTACTATTAACCTCACACAAGGCTTGTCTCAAAACTTATGTAACAGTGAGAAAGAAATTTTACTTTTAATTTATGTTTGAACGAATCACTAACTATGTCAACATATTAAAGGAAAGACCGACAACATGAGGTTGTATCATGAAAAGATACCAGGAGAGTTTATTCCTTTTAAAAGTGAAAGTAACTCAGGATATAAACATATCATGATAGTTGTTATTTGTACCGATAACAAAACCATAACAGCAGAAGTCGTTTGTGAAGCACTAATTCATATAGTCTTTACGTAAAAGAATCGAAACTATGCAAAGCCTGAAAAGAAATGTTATTTTATGTAATTATAATATACAGCATGATCTACCAATGTATTTGATACAGAATATTTCGCTTGTGTTGAATTTTAATATTTTCATGAAATGAAATGAAATAAAATAATGGTGATGATATGGATCTGGATAACTAATAGGTAAAAATCTAATAATAACAATAACAACAATAAAAATAACAATAACAATAATAAAAATAATAATAATAATAATAATAACAATAATAACAATAACAAAAAAATAAAAGAAAAATAAAAATAATAATAATAGTTGTTGTTGTTGCTATTGTTATTATTAGATTTTTACCTACTGTTACTGTTATTGTTACTGTTGTTATTATTAATAATAATGATAATAATGATATTATTATTATTATTATTATTACTGTCAGACTACACAATCAGAGCGTTGCTAACTACCCAGTCATGACGTCACGTTTCCTAGCTACCGGTCTCGCTGGGGTCAAACAAACATTGATCGGCCACTTTGTTGTATTCTAGTGCACAGCTGTTTTGTAGTAACAATAACAAAAATAATTACAATAATAATAACAATAATAATAATAATAATAATAATAATAATAATAATAACAATAATAATAATAATAATAACTACTTAATAATAATAATAACTACTTAATAATAATAATTATATTTAATATTATTTTTATTATTATTTTTGTTTTATTATTATTATTTAATATTATTTTTGTTTTATTATTATTTAATATTATTATTATTATTTAATATTATTATTATTATTATTTAATATTATTATTATTATTTAATATTATTATTATTATCATTATTATTATTATTATTATTATCAGTATTATTATCATTATCATCATCATCATAATCATCATCCAACGAAGTTGGCAGGAGGTTATGCTTTTGCCTGTTTTTGTTGGCAGGAGGTTATGTTCTTGCCTGTTTTTATTATTTATTTAGTTATTTATTTGTCTATCGGCATATTTGTTGTGAACAGCCTACAGCCCATAGTTTTTTTTATCAGAAATTTGTCAAACTTGGCCACAATGTTCCATTACCGAAGACCTGGAGCTGAATAAAATTTGAAGTGTCAGGTCAAAGGTCAAGGTCACGATCAACAGTATTTTTTTTATTTGTCTTAAGCCCATAGATTTAATCACAAACTTGTCAAACTTAGTCACAATATTTCATGACCAAAGTATTTGAATCACATATTTGATAAATTATCGAAGGTTTTATATTTTGATTTTGTAAAATAGAATGGAAATGCAAGACCCAACTGATATCTTTGGTGAAAATGTCAATTTTTCATCGACGTATTCATATTCAGACACAAGTAGTGCAGGTAACATAATCATAATATTTTTAAAATTTCAACAATGGAAAAACAATTGAAGAATGTTTCTTTAGTTGAAACTTTTTGTTGGTTTGACATTTAATCTGCACACAATATACAGTCAAACGTTTTTTTAGCATTAGACCACACCTTTATCTTGAAACTGTTAAATGCTACATGCATGGTTCCTTAGATTCTAAAATAATTTAATCATAGGTTATGATCATCTTGAACTATATATTTTTCTATTTTCAGATCTACTTGCTTCTTTGGAGTTTGTAACATATGTCATTGGGATTGTTTTCGGAAGCGTTGCTTTTCTAGGCAATGTTTTCACAGTCATTGTTGCATTAGATATGAAAGAAATACGTACGAAATTCAGTTATTTCCAAATAATAAACCTCGCAACGAAGGATGCTATGATAGGGTTTATATTGGCTTGTAACTATGTAAGAATAATCGTTCAAGAAATAAAAACAGATATTGTTCACGTTATAGTAAATTTGCTATGTATTTCATCTTCACTCACAATTGTAATGATAGCAACAGAACGTTGTTTTGCTATTATTGCTCCATTTCAGCATAGTCAGTACGTTACAAAAAAGCGACTGATTATTACAATAGTTTTAGATTGGTGTGTAACCATAGGTTTAGTCATTATAATTCAAATTACAAACATGATTTATAATCTACTTCTTGTTTGCAATTTTGTAATAATATGCGCACCAATTTTAACCTTTATCGTATATCTTGCGATTATTTTAGCTGTAAGGCGACATGATTCAAAGATTAAACAATTAGCCAATATATTCCAGAGAAAGAAAAGAAAGCAAAATGTTAAAATGATAAAGACATTCACATTGGTTGCTGGAATATACATTACATGCTACATTCCGTTTGGTGTATTTGCAATACAATTTTACTTTCGCTCAAATTCATTAGTATTTATGGCTGGCAAATTTTTTGAGACGCTTATCCCATTGAATTCAGCTGCGAACATGTTTATTTACTGGTGGCGGATTCCTGAATTTCGAATGGCTTACATGCGGGCACTGTGTTGTCACAAAAATATGGGTTCCACTCTGAAAGGTGTTTAGACCCTACACATGAATCATTTGCGTATGCATTTTCATCTGGTTCAATTGAAAATACATATTCATTCAGTAACAAAAGAATTAACCGTGCGTGTTCTATCCTAGGCTATACCTGGTAACACTGGAGGACACGCAACTAGAGTTGTACAGTTGGACTTAGACAGGGATGGCCCAGAGGGGAGGGGGCGGGCCCCCGTCGGGGAGACCTGCCCCCTCGTCAGGGAGTAGTAAAAGAAAAAATATGTGTATTTTCTACATATTAGTAGACTCTAAAATCTATTAAATAAGCCTTTGAAACCCCTAAATTGTCAAAATTTTCTGGATCACTTTTGTGACCCCTTAATCAAAGCCCGACCACGCATACTTTCCTTTCGTCGGGAAAATCTGATCCCACGTCGGGGGCATCGGTCCCTTTCAGGGACTTCGCCCCCACGAAGTATTTTAAAGTGTGTGATATGAAGATTGTATTCATATTTTATAAAAATACTCCATTAAATGTTTACGGTATATTATATCTGAATTGGTGTATATAGAATAATCGTTTGCATGCTACTTTGATATTATTTGTCGTTGTCATGAGGAGAGCCCTATCGACATTAGACCTATCTTCTACTTTTGAGCAATCCTGCCACATGACAACGATATATTTGTTTTTTTTTTTTTTATGGCGTAATAAATTAAATAAAGTAGGCCTAATTATGATTATTGAATGTCAGCAAATACGAATAGATTATACTTCGAGCGAATGCTAGTTCGAACGGATGCCATGACGAGCAGAGGCGTTTAGTGTGAGCTATAACAAGGGTGAACTTTTTTTTGTTCTGTTCTTTTTTTTCTTTTTTTTTTTTGCACTTTGTAGATAGATAAGGATTTGAAAGGTTTTTTGATACTTTTAATAATTATGTTTTAAATTACGGTCTTGTCAAATCAGATCACCAGCTCGCGCCAGAGCCCTCAGGTACGAGGGGCCCCGACAGTTTTAAACATAGAAAATAGGCCTGGCGTCATCATAAAGACATCGCTGTCAAAGACAGGCTCGATGAATTGACCGAAATCTCAAGAAAATGAAAAGGCGCAATCGTTAGATATCAACCGTTTAATTGACAGTTTCGTGAAGAAAAATGCACGAAGAGAAGGTCGGTTAAATCCTTAAGTTCGCAATGACAAATGTTGTATTTTGTGATTTTCTTCTTTGCATTGTATATATTTCTCACTAAGAAAGTCCCTCAGTTATTTACACCTACGTAGAGTACATTGGCTTAATGCAGGCCTATATTAGTTCCGAAAGTTGGCCCATATGCTGGTTTTGTCATAAAATTGTGTGAAATATTTCAACAGTTATGGATCATATTCTATATAACACCTAACAGTGTATTCTAACAACACCGTTAACAGTTCATAAATGCCATAAGCCATGAGCGCGACAGGGCGAAGCCCCCTCGGACCTCCACCAGGGGCCTTCACCCCCTGGACCGACCGGGGCCCTACGCACCCCCTGGCGTTGAGCCTCGGCTTGTTCGCTTTGCTCGCCAACTCAAACTCGCTCTGCTCAATTATTAGGGCCTCCAATAACAGTCACCGCCAGGGCCCTACAAGCTCCGTGACGCCACTGTACGCCACTGCTAAATAAGAATAAGACTAAACACAAGAAAAAAAAAGCCAAGTTATAGCAAATTTATATCCGAAGTGGGCGAAAAAATATCAATGTTCAATTAATATAAGAAATTCGGACATTCAAATTAAATGTTTGCAAAACTGGATCCTTTTTCGCTCGAAATAATCGGGATAGTAATATTACATTTTTTTTTTACTTCTGTAATAATAGCGAATTTGTTGTGCTAACTTATAGCGATAAATGTAGAGGTACATTTACTATCATACAAAACTGACAACAAAAAAAAGCTTTGTAGATTACGTTATTATTTCTGAAAATATGTTTGAATCCACAACTGAACTGTTTATTTATGAAAACGGTTTATTTCATTTTGTAGTCTGTTTACAAACCTGTCTCTTATACACATCTAAAACAAAAGCAAGCCAGACGATTTAGATGTTAATGAATCTTAAAGTAAATGGAAAATTATTATACTTTCTGTAGCATCAGAAGTAATCGGTTACCAGAATATAAAATATGAACGTTAAATACGGTTTAATAAAGAAATTGAAGACATAAATAAAGAATGCCATCCTGCATGTGGAACATATTGCCAATATATATAAAAACCAGGTTGATTTTGAAGATCAACATTGTAATCTAAACAATAAAAATATGTTATTGAATGATGGCCTGCCCCAGACTCAATTATTTAATGAAATGTCCTCATTAAAGTTCTATTTTGTAGATTACTGGATTTAGAAAATATTCCAGACGAATGGAACGAGTGACATTTTATTCCGATATATAAAAAAAAAAGTGACATGAACGACCTAAACAACTATCGTGGTATAACTTTAAACTCTTGTGTTTTGTCTGATTATTTATCAGACATGATATTTGACTGAAGTTCAATGAGGGTTCCGTCATAACAGTAGATGTGAGGACCACATATTTATTTTAAAACATTTTAAGACATTATTTAGGGCCTCCAATAACGGTCACCGCCAGGGCCACACAAGCTCCGTGACGCCACTGTACGCCACTGCTAAATAATGTTTTGTAAATGATATTTGACTGAAGTTCAATGAGGGTTCCGTCATAATAGAAGATGTGAGGACATCTTTATTTTAAAAAGGCTGCGGGAAAAAAACGTATTTAGCGTTTTTTGGATTTTAAAAAGGCGTTTGACTTTGTTTAGCGACAATGACTTTTTTTAGACATTAAAACACAGTTCTGAAAGGAAAGCTATCCAATTTAATTAAGAATAATGTATTCTGATACTAAATGCAAAGTAATTTTTAACGATATTAAAACTAACAAAGATTTCCTGTTGCAATAATGTTTTATCTTAATTGTAAATAAAAAGTCATTTAAATTTTAATTACTTAGAGAATTATTTATTTTTGTACTTGAATTGTTTACTTAATGTTGCCTAATTAATTGTAAAAAAACTTATTTTAGATTATTTGTGTTTTGTGGGTTTGTGATGTTGTTTTGTAATGTTTTTTCTCCCCATTTGTTAAACTTCAATTTTGAATGAGAGATTGCAATAAAGTTCTTCGTATTTCGTATTTCGTAAAGGTGTAAAGCAAGGTGGTCCATTCTCAAATATTCTTTTCTCAATTTTTATGAATGAACTTTAATATTGTAAAAGAAAGGAAGCTTTAAAATCTCAATAATATGGGGATTGGTTGCCTTTTCTGGGCTGACGATGTTGTTCTAATAGATGAGGGTCTTGGAAAACAAATTTGTACTGCAAGTGATTTTGAAAACAACCGGTTAACCTGGAACAAATCAAAAGGTGTTAATTACGGTACAAAAAGTAAACGTATTTAGAAAATTAAAGTTGGTGAAAAATATTTACTTGAAACGGATAAATACAAAAAAAATCATTTCATATATTAAATCAATTATAGATGATCATGAACATCTTGACAAAATTTCTTATTTTGGAAAATAAGTTTAGAATTAGAATTAAGAATTTAGAAGTATTATAATGACATCCAAAGATATTGGGTAAAGCTTTGTTTGAAGTTAAGCCAAATACAAAATTGAAATGGGCTGATAAGATTAAGGTTTTGATAAATATGTGTTAATTTCGATTAACATTAATTATTATGGATGTAGATAATTCTTAATTAAGGAATTTCGTTTATCAATATGCTTGTAACAATAATAAATAACAATAAAAGCAAAAGATAAATCATCATTAAGTAATTATATTAACGTTACTGGTGTAAATCTAATACATTGGATTTGGATTTGTAAATGTCTAGGAGTTCAAAATTATCTTGAAACACGAGGATTATCATACTATTGGAATCTATTTTATAATGGGTCTAATGAGTATTAACGAAACTTATTACTTGATGATATATCTAATGTTTATCCTAATAATAAAGTTCATGACATTTCACTGTAAACAATTTATTGTATGTTGCATAAAAGAAAGTGAAAGATTTTGTTACATAAATCACCTCCTCAATAAGTCTTGAAGAAATCTAGACCTTGTTAAAAATTGTAATATACGAATTTATTATACGAAGATTAGGGTAATGCAAGACTTGCAGACCCTTAATTTAAAGTAAATATAATACATTTTCCTTTGTGTATAGATAAGTACTATTCTAAATGCTTTATAAATGATTGTCAGTTTTATTAACAAACTGTTGTACTAGGCCTAGTTAACGGTTGACACAAACCATCCGCTCCATGCCGACATTATAGGCACCGTTATTGTTAGGGAGTGGTACAGTGAATGCGCACAAGGACCGTTACAACCCAGCGGGCACAAAACGTTAATTCAACGTTGAAGCAACGTTGAAATGTAGTTGAAACGTTGAAATCATGTTCACAACATATACTCAACATTGAATCAACGTTGGAAATATGTTGTGTATTTAACCCAAGTCTCGGTTGATAATTTAACATTAATTCAACGTTGAATTAATGTTAAAATATGGTTGATAATTTAACAATTACAGTACAAACAAGTATTCAACATCATTTAAACGTCAAGTTAATATATAGTTTGCATTTCAATGTAGAATCAACGTTGAAAATGTGTTAAGTTTTTCAACCAGAAACCTATTGCTTATTCAACATTTTTTCTACGTTAAATAAACGTTGAAAATATGTTGAGATTTTAATGTTACAGTAACTACTTAAGTTCAACATCAAGTTAAAATATAGTTTGCATTTCAATGTAGAATCAACGTTGAAAATGTGTTACGTTTTTCAACCAAAAACCTATTGCTTATTCAACATTTTTTCTAGGTTAAATAAACGTTGAAAATATGTTGAGATTTTAATGTTACAGTAACTACTTAAGTTCAACATCAAGTTAAATTATAGTTTGCATTTCAATGTAGAATCAACGTTGAAAATGTGTTACGTTTTTCAACCAAACTCCTATTGTGTATTAAACGTTTTTTCAACGTTAAATACACGTTACAATTATGTTGAGATTTTAAAGTTACAGTATCAACATAAGTTCAATGTTTTTCAATGTGAAGTTAAAATATAGTTTTTTATATAACTTTATTTCAACATTGAATTAACTTTGAAATCTGGTTGAGATTTTAACATAACAATTACAATGTTTATTTAACATTTTTCCAACATTAACTCTAAACATAATTTTTATTTCAATGTAGAATCAACATTATAAAAGTTGTGTATTTTTAAAAATGTATCCATTACATACTTAACGTTATTTCAATAATAAATAAATGTTGAAAAATGGTTTAGATATTAAAATTACATTAACAACATTAGTTCAACATCTTTTTAATGGTTAAAATATAGTTTGTATTTTAACATATGATCAATGTTTAAACTATATTATGTTTTTCTGCCAAAAACCATAGTTTATTCAAATTTTTTTTTCGTTAAAAATATGTTGAGATTTTAATGTTATAGTAACAACGTAAGTTCAACATTTTTACAACATCAAGTTAAATTATAGTTTGCATTTTAATGTGGAATCAATGTTGAAAAAGTGATATGTTTTTCAACAACGTTAAATACACGTTATAATTATGTTGAGATTTTAAAGTTACAGTATCAACATAAGTTAAATGTTTTTCAGTGTCAAGTTAAAATATTGTTTTTACTCAACTTTAATTCAACACTGAATTCACTTTGAAATCTGGTTGAAATTTTAACATAACAATACAATGTTAAGTCTAAATATAATTGTTATTTCAATGTACAATCAACGTCATTAATTTAACTCAAAGTTATTTCTACAATAACATTTAAAACTGGTTTGGATATTAAAATTACAGTAACAACATTAGTTCAACATCTTTTCAATGTAATGTTAACATATAGTTTGTATTTTAATGTATAATCAACGTTCAATATTACCATATGTTTTTGCAATTAAAACCTTGTTTATTCCACATTATTTAACGTTATATAAACGTTGGAAATATGTTGAGATAGGCTAAATTTACAGTAACTATATAAGTCCAAAATCTTTTCAACGTCAACGTAAAATTGCATTTCAATGTAGAATCAACGTTAAAAATGTGTTATGTTTTTCAACCAAAGACCTATTGTTTATTTAACGTTTTCTCAACGTTAAACCCACCCATTATTTACTCACCGTTGTTTCAACAATAAATAAATGTTGAAGATTCTGGTTGAGATATTAAAATTTCAGTAACAACATATACTTCAAAATCTTTTCAATGTCAAGTTAAAATATAGTTTTTATTTTAACGTATAAGCAACATTTAAAATAAGTTGAGTTTTCAACCCGGAGTTTAAGATTTTACCAAATTTTATTTCAACAATGAATTAACTTTGAAATCGGGTTGCGATTTTAAAATAACAATTGCAATAGGCCTATATTTATTCAATATTTTTCCAACGTTAAATATAGTTTTTATTTCAATGTAGAATCAACATTGAAAATGTGTTATGTGTTTCTACAAAGTAGGCCTACCCATTATTTACTCAACATTATTTCAACAATAAAAATGTTGAAAACCGGTTGAGATATTAAAATCACAGTAATAACATAAATTTCAACATCTTTTCAATGTCAAATTAAAATGTAGTTTGTATTTTAACGTATAATCAACTTTTAGAATGTTATTTTTTTCAACCATGTTTAAATTTCTTTAACTCAACCTCAACTTGATATGAAATTTCATGGAAATAATTGTACAAGATTTATTAAAGTTTACCTCCATGGTGGTGTATAAAAAAACTCATAGGCCAATGAGAGCATATATGATCTTTAATCATTATGGTAATTACATTGGTTCTCTGTCCTTGAAAGTGTAGCAAGTAATGGGCTAATCGGATTAGGTCATTAGGTACAGACCAATCAGAAACAAATGCTCATTTTTTGAAGTATCATCAGTTGCTGTAAAGCTGTCTTCATACACAGTTTACATACTAAAGAATTTCAGCATTATCAAATAAATGGTAGGAACTTTATATTTGTATACTATATTAGAGGGTGTATCTAAACTAGCCCAATATCGTAACTGTATAGGCTTGCTTTATATATATATATATATTATGTGGTTATCTTTTGTTCTAGCTAAGATACGCCAGCCAGTCCTCTGGCCCTAGCTAGTAGAAGAGACTAGGCCTAGACTAGAGTACTGTTGTAGGGTAGTGTAAAGGCATAGTTGGGATAATTTTACTTGTTTGGGCTACACTGCAAGTTGGATGTGTGGGCCAAGTTTAAATTATTAGCGGTAATTTTTAATCGCCTATGCCTAGACCTTTCTTTGCAAAATGGCCACGTCCTGTGTTGAATGCTATAATAGGTCTATATTAAATTAAATATAATGTTAAAATGTGGTTGCATGGACAAAGCGCAAAAATAAATAAAACAGCTATGCCTATTATGTGTGTTTAATAATTCATCTCATATCATGGGCCTACATACTGCCAGTGGTATAATAGCCACATCACTGTCATGTCATCAGTAATCTTTTTTTTTTTTGAATATGTTAATAATGTAAATTTTTATATTTTCTTTAAATAAAGATAAAAATTAACATGTTAGGCCTATACCTTTTGATAATAACATTTGAGGCTATGGTTAGCTTAATGAATAATAGAAATATAAAAATAGATATGGGCTATTTTAGTTGTGTGCATAGGCCTAACTCTAAATAATATGGTATTTCTTTCAGGTTTTCAATCCATTGACAGGAAGCCATGTTTGTTGCAATATATTGTTTGTGGTAGACACTGGGAAAAAACCGACTATTGAATGTGTATTTATTTTGCCTCTTGGTACAAAATTGATGGAAGAGCAGTCATGATGAGGCAGTAAAGGTATACAATTTTTATTGTTAAATTTTGCAAGAATATACTGCACATTTGCTAATACCACTATCCCACAGCAATAAGTGACTACCTTACTGTGTCACAGTAATAACTATTTGTTTCTTGATTAAAGTCTTGGGTATCTAGAAGTCATACAAACAGTAAACAGCATTTGTCTTAATCGTCGTTTTACGACTATTATAGTCGTACAAAGGCGATTATTGAGTTTAAATTAATTGGGGACAGTCAAATCGTAAATATTATCTTAACATGCTTAATATTCTTCAAACGATAAATGGCACCTAACTTCGTAATATGATGCTGTCTGAGTTGCCCTTAAAGAAAAATGTATTTAAATCTTTGAAAAAAAAACCACATTCTATTATTTTTTCAAACTTACATACATACATACATACATACATGTTGTTTGGTGTTGATCCTAATTATATAGCAAAATATTAAATTGTTTTAGTTTAAGCCCATTATTGACCTAGGCAATTACTGTACTCTATTACACAACATTCAATTTAATATTTTGCATACCAAAAGTAATAAAACTGAATGAATATGTGTTTTAGGTTAAGTGCCACTCTCTGTAGAGAAATGTCTAACTGTCCATGTTTGCAATACTGTAGTTCATAGTGAATATTTTTCAGTATTTGCATCATTATTGGTAATGCTTGCAGTAGATCAATGTAGATAGTTGAAACAGTTGTTTCAACTATATACATGATATTCAAGTATTTACATTTTTAAAATTTACCATACAATTAACTTTAAAATAATATTTCAGTCTTCTTTTTTTCAAATATTTTTGTTTTGTTTTTATCTTTCACAAAGGTTCTTGGATACCTTGCTTCAATACCTCTGGTCGGACAAGAAAAGACTTGGCTAAGGAGTAGTGCTTCAAATAATTTATCACCAAGAAAGTTACTGATTTAAACCGAAACCTGTAACGCGAAAGATTCTTAATTAAGCTAAGTAGACGTGCAATAGTAGCTGTTGTTATATTACAAAAACTCTGATTTAAACATGCCTGTATAGTACAATGCATAATATTTTATGTTTTTTGCAAGTTTCAATTAAAGAAAAATGGTCAAGTATATTTTGAACTCAGTGTATTTTGTAAGTTTAAAGGATTAAACATTGACATTGACACAACATTGAACATTTTACATTGAATTAACATTGAACATACTACATTGAATCGACGTTGAAATTTACGTTGATGCAAACTTTCATTTACAGCCAAAATTCAACATTGATTCAACATTGATTGTTTGACGTTATTATAACGTTAAATAATTGATGTTGAAACAGCTTTAGACATTTTACGTTGAATCAACGTTGAAATTTACGTTGATGAAAACTTTCATATTCAACTAAAACTCAACGCTGATTCAACATTGATCATTTGACGTTGTTTTAGCGTTAAACATTGACGTTGAAACAATTTTAGGCATTTGACGTTGAATCAACGTTGAAATTTACGTTGATGAAAACTTTCATATACAACCAAAATTCAATGTTAATTCAACATTGGTCATTTGACGTTGTTCCAACGTTGAAAAATTAGCGTTGAAAAAACCTTAGACATTTTACGTTGAATCAACGTTGAGATTTACGTTGATGCAAACTTTCATATACAACAAAAATTAAACGTAGATTCAATGTTTGCATATTACGTTGAATCAACGTTATTTCAACCAAGTTGTGCCCACTGGGAAGTACTCGTTCTGCCAAGCTGGGATACGAGATTTCAGTATTTAAGATAGGGCCTAATCTAATATTGTATTGTACTGGCAGTCATGAGCTTATGTTATTTACATTCGATTGGACAAAAAAGAAATTTGTATATGTATCTTTGTATGATCAGTATACCTGTGTGCGTATTACATTTAGATGTGTACGTGCCGATTGTTGCTGCAGTAGTAGACGCTAGTCACTGTGAAGTTGAAATACTATTTATGTTTACACAGCAGTATGATGAATAAATATTTGATTGTCTTTAAAGAACTTTTGATGGACATTCGTTTCATTTCATTTCTTTAGGCACGAGCGCCAATCAGTGAATTTAATCACTATCCTACGTGGCATATCCATTAAATGACAGGGGACTGAAAGGACTAGTACATCGGGGTAACCCCCTACTCTTCTCGAAGGATGTACTGAGTTCTTTAAAGTGCACGCGAGCCAAATGCGTACACTGGGCCTACGGTTTCAAGTTCTTATCCGAGAAGATATCCACCACCGGAACCATTGGCGAGTGAGCCGTTCGAACCAGCGACGATATTATAGCTGAAGGTTACGTTTCACCTGACTTAACCGCTCAGACAATCAACTCGCCGCTCGTCTCAAGGAAATAATAATTCCACAACCCAACATTCCAACTGCTGTGGGCTAAAATTTACTTTTTGTGGTTCCAAATTTTGCTCTGATTACTGAAATTAGTCCTATATAATAGCCTCAAGACTATTGTTCTGTGGAATATTATGGGAGTTTATGTCAAATATTAACATTTAGCGGCCACATTGGATATATGCAACTGATAGTAGCTGGATTTGACTTACATTGGTGCCACTGTATGCCCCAACTCTTTAAATTCTCGAAAAATGTTGTTCTATGTGGAATACTGTAAAAGTTATAGCAAAATATAAGAACTTGTCAGCTATCTTTGGAGTATTAGGCTGCCTTACAGCAAATTTGAGTTCAGCTCCCCTCAAACCCACAACAAGTTGGTATGCCATAATTTAACAAAATTTACCGCCAGCACATTAAATAAGCACATTTTTCTTTTCAAATTTTGCCTAGTCTTATATAACTAATGTCTAGTGCATAGATGTCGGAAGCATTTTGCAAGTGGTCCGGCCACTTTAATAAGAGTGGGCGTGAGTGGGTGGTGGGGTGCAACACATTTGTTTCACCATGGTTGAAAAAATGGCTCCTCAGCCGGGAAATAGCACATGCATAATTTTTGAAAAATTATTTTCTTCACTTTTAATTTAACGCCGGCTTGGCCATTATACCTTTGCCAAAATTTTATAAGTTATTTGTTATTTTATATTATACCTCTAAACGATTTCAAAATCAATCTTAAATGAAAGTAAGGATTGTCAATAAAGTTGAAATGTACACGGCAATACAATAAATTGTTTTATATATTACTTACACGTAGATATATTAGCCAATGCACTGTTTTGTGTATGGCGTTTTTTTTTTCTATTGAATGACGATAATGTTAGTGGCAATGTTAGTAATATTTTAATGGCATCAGTCCAATGCGGACATGAATTAACCACAAAGCATAATATAATATAACATGACTATGATATTAATAGACATTAAATCCTATAATCGTATTTAAGTTTACTGTAGTTATATAATAGAATATACACTTACAACATCATGAACTGCATATTACCAATAAAGCAAAATAACGTACACAGGGCTTGCAACAGAACGAAAACTTGTTGCAAGAGCCCGCCAAAGCCATAGGCGTAGATCCCGGGGGGATGGGAGGATATATCCCCCAATATTTGACAAGGGGGATGGTCCATTGTATCATCTCCCCAATATTTTGACTATGTATGGGATAAAATGGAGCTTTACACACCTCAAAAGACTGTCACAGAAATAATTTGCACTGTCTTATGCGCTTACAATGATGAAAATTAGCATAATGTATTAATGTTGATAACAAAATTATTTCATCTGGTACCAATCTAAGTTCTTCTTTCTTTAGATGTTAGATGTGCTTGCAAAGAGAGCCACATTTCACACTGAAGGGTGTGTACGACATCAGTAATGTTATGTCAATTCCAAGAATGTTTAAGGTTATATCGGTTGATGAGGAATTTATTGATTAGGCCCATAATAGCAAATTGCATCAATTTATTTTGCAAAAACAAGGTTTCCAGCTTCAGAGGGGGCACATCCCCTGTCCGCACAAGGGCACACATTGGCGCTAACACCAGGCGCGTAACAGGGGTCTTGGGTCAAGTGGGTATTTATTTTCCCGGTTAGTAATTTACCATACCCATCCCACCCCACTCCCAATATAGAAAACAATACGACATAGGGCTTATCTTATTCATAATATAGGCCACACACGTGTGTTTCAAACTAAATATAAACATTTTCATCATGGTTTTATTTATTACAAACATATTCTTTCACCATCAATACACATTGAGGCCCTTCTTTTAGGTTAAAACGATCTATCTTAAATTTGTCTTTCTTGAATTTGGGACTATTTTCGGTATCTTTTAAAATACCGAAAACATTCTGAATTTTTACTAATATAGTAGGATTTTTCTTCTTTTTTTTTTCTATTTTATTAATTTTTCTTTTAAAGGATAAACCTTAAAAAGCCCTAAAAAATCCGCGCAAAATATTTTTGTGTTTTTAATTCTAATTTCGTTGGAATTGATGAAAACTCCCTAAAATGTGGAATTTATAGAAGAAATTGGCCTACCGCAATAAGGAATGCGCGCAAAGAATTTGAGAATTTTAGACACTTTCAGAGGATGCATTTGTCTAGGGGTAGGGAAAGATTTTCCAAAGATAGATATTTTCCCCTTGTACCCCAGTGGTTACGCCATCGGGCAGCATAGATCGACGGAGTTATGACAGTTTTTTAAGTGGAGAAGGGGTTGCAGAGTGTTGCGAGTCTGGTAATTATGATATCTTCCTTTTTATTCTTGTCTTTACTTTTCTCTTATCTTTTTCTTTTCCTTTCCTTTTGTTTTTTTCTTCTTTCTCTTTTCCCTCCCTCTCCCCTCTTTCTTTTCTCTTATTACCCAGCCCGGTACGACGGCTCAGTCAGCCCGGTAAAAACCGTCAGGGGAGGGGCAGTTTTTTCCCCTGCCTTCCCCCCCCCGCGCCTGTTACGACACTGGCTAACATGCCAATCATCCCCCCCCCAATGAAAAATACTTTTCTACGCCACTGGCCAAAGCATATATACTGCGGTCGCGAACAGCTGTGCATTTGCGTTGATATGCAATTATAAAACACCTGTGTCTGCATTCATGCAAATACAAGTACAATGGACCAAACGAGATGACAATGACACATTTTTACGATAATTATGTATAGTTGCACATTTACAGTGAGATTAAGTGTCCTTTACTGGAGTATATATACGTATCCATTTTACACAAAAAATAAACACCTCCCTCAAATAGATGTCTCCCTGAAATAAACGCCCTTCAAAAGCTCTTCGAATAAATACGTTAATATTAATAAAATAAAATCAAATTATGTTTAGTGAATAATTACCTTTGGAAACCCGTCTAATTTATTATCAATGACAAGCTTACTCTAACCTAGCATATTTTGGTAGATACGGTACCCACGCACGACTTAAAAAAAACTTTGGTTGACTACATAATAGTGTTTCTGACTTAACAATCAGAGTGTTACTGACTACACAATCTGAATGTTGCTGACTATAGACTGTTGCTGACTAAATAATCAGAGTGTTACTGACTAAACAATCAGAGTGTTACTGACTACACAATCTGAGTGTTGCTGACTATAGACTGTTGCTGTCTAAACAATCAGAGTGTTACTGACTAAACAATCTGAGTGTTACTGACTATATTATTAGAGTCTTGCTGATTACACAATCACAGTGCTGCTGACTACACAATCAGATTATTTCTGACTACACAATTAGACTGACTGCTATATGGAATTGCAGCTTGCTCATGACGTCATCTGTCAGCGAAAACGTCCTGAGTGAGTTGCTATCTTTTACAAAAATAATTTGTCATCTATATTTCATATTGTATTGTGTGTATCTTAACGTTTTTGAGTTTTTACAAATATATTATGTTTTTTGCTGGTTTTTCTTTTCTTTTTTTTTCTGTATTCTCGGTATCTTTTAAGATACCGAAAACATTCTGAATTTTTACGAATATAGTATGATTTTTCTTCTTTTTTTTTCTATTTTATTAATTTTTTCTTTTAAATTAGGATTTATAAGGGAAGTGACTTATTCTTGAAGCATTCCTCGGTAGTAAAGAATTATATATTAAATTGTATACAATAATTTTTTTTTCATCCTCCACATTATCGGGTGTTCCTCTGTTGCAGAAGGGTACAAATATTCCCCAAGTCATAATAATACACATATGTGTTTGTCGCTATCGTGTGCACAGCAGATGAAAATTTTGATAGTAATTGTTATTGTCGTGATTGAATAGACAATAACTGGATTTGCGTCAGGAGAAACATGTATAGGTGTATGTACATGTATATATAACAATTTTAATTGTTAAAATTTTAATTTTAACAATTAAAATTGCTATATTCAATATTTAATTACACACACTACACACATCACTATAAACAAAGTAAAATATAAGTTAAGCCAGGCCTATCAAAAAAGAATTTTGTTTTAACTGAATTAAACTTGGTAAGCACCAGTACGGTAGTGAATATATATCTAGGCAATATCACTACATTATATATTTACATATTTCATGGTGATTAATATTTAATATGGCATTACTGAACGATTACTGAATCAAATAATCATATAGGAATCGTATAGGTATCGTATATAGGCTTATACACATAAGGTCTATACATATAACATTAATCCAATATATATTTAATACGCATTAACATATTTCATCAAATGAATAATGTTGTTCAATACAATACGTGGTTGTGATGCATCACTCCAGATGTAACAAAATAAGTTAGTGTCCTTGGTGGTTCACACTTCACTCCGGCTAGTATGCGTCAACTATCAATCACTGCTACCCGTGATTGCACTTACTCCAGCTAACGTGTTCCAAACGCAAGTTACTCTGGCTAAGGTGCATCTAACGCAAATCAATGTTTCTGGTTTCAATCGCACTCAACTCCGGCTAATGTGTATAAGCTCAACCACAAGTTAACGTTCTTATTTTCCGTTACTCTGGCTAACGTGCAACTAAATCATATCCGATACATCAATCATAAATTAACATTTTTGGATTCTAGCTGGTCTTCACATCCTAAAAGAGTATCGAAGATCATCAATTTACACATTCACGATCATCATCGGCAATTATATATATCCAAGATCATCACATGGATTCAGTATTTAAGATCATCATATACGATATAATGAGCATCAATACATGAATGCAAGATCAAAATATGGATTCAAGACCATCAATATAACAAATCAAGATAATCAATAATAGATTTAATTAAGATAGAAATTCACTCCAGAATGGCGCACCATTCTACTTTGACGTCTAACCTGCTTGTCACTTTGGTCCTAGCATATCACAATGTCCGCAGAAACATTACCCTGCATGAGGCTTTAAACTAGCCTTACTCTACAGTCTATATATAGCAATAGTAGTGTGCATAGTGACCTGGACTAAGTCACAGTTACGTACGTCATTATCCGTCTCAACCGATTCAAATATCAGCAACCCACCCGCGTAAGCGCGGAATTATTTTATACTACTGAAGCGATGTCGCTACGCAAGACGGTATCCAACACATCAGTCATTCCTCCGCAGAGAAAGTAGCACGCAATTTGCATTAGAATATTCGACAGGTGAACAGGAGAGTACTTTGAAATTTGCATATGATAGTCAAGCGAACGATAGAGCAAGGCGTAATTGGCATATTATGCACAATAG